>NW_022263935.1:0-39020 GCF_002021735.2 Oncorhynchus kisutch
GGGATGATGATCTGCATCAGCTTGTCCGATAAAAACTGGACAATCCTCAGCCACAAGCCGGCAAGCTGTTGTTTTGTCAGCTGTATTCCAGAAACAGAAGAAGTGTTTTAAAATGTTGCATAGTGCGTCTTTCAAAAGCTTATGAACAAGGTTAAACATTAGGCAGAGTTTTCATGGTAATCTAATTAAATTGTCAGTAACATGATCTTACCGGGTCAAACATGCCCTCACGAATCCCCCTCCATTGCCTGAAAACAATATTGTTATAAATGTTGTCATATCAGGATGCGTGGCAGAATTGTTTTTATTTAATTATTTGCCTGATCGTGAAGTTATACTTGCTTTGTGTCAGTTGTTTTGGCAAAATTGCAATGTGACAACCTTTTCTAGCAATGCACTTTTTTTTTCCCGATTGGATCAGTTTCTAATTTGATCCTATTTCCTTGAAGGTGTGATAGTACCAAAGAAAACAGAACATACTTCTCAGTTAGGTTTTGAAGGAAGTCCATAAGTGTCAGATGTTCCACATTGTTGAGGTCTTCCCCTCTTCTGTGGTTTCCAATCACTGAGGTTGCTCTCGCTCCTGGTAGAATTGCTCTGCTCCTGGTAGAAATGTAATTATATTGCAAATAATAAAACATTATATACAACAAATATCATACTGAAATTATTATTAACTGTTAAAGAGTGGAGGAGCATTGGCAACGTTGGGCCAATTAAACAACTGCAACACAACAGAGATGGTTGTGGGTACGTCAACATTGCCAATGATAGCATCACTATAACATTTTATTGGATTAATGTTGTAATATGAAATGACAAGGTCAACTTACCATCTCATTGACAGCTTCAGAGGTCAGGGTGGTCATCCATCACACAGACAGGCAGGTCTAGAGACTGGGCAAAGGCTCTATGGTCATAACCAGGAGAGGAATGGAAACAACATCAGAGCAGGTCCCCATGGCAGAATCTAACCACTGTCTTCATGGTCAAAGACTCAACTTAGTAGTTAATACATGGCCACAAATAATGAGCGGTTCAAATAGATTGGCTGGGGACTTGACCCTACAAATGACTCCATGAATGACGCCTGACCTGCCCCATAACAAGTTCTTTCTTATTAGTCTCTCTCTCTTAATCTCCACACAAATATCTAACTGGACAGAGTGTAAGTGGCCTTACCTGACTCTCTCAGTGTCAGAACATCATAGTCTTGTTGTTCTATGTCCTACAGGGACATCTCAGCTACAGCAGAAGGGGCAAAGCCCGGGATGATCTCTCAAACTGAAAATAATGACTGTTTATGTGAACTGAACCATTTATAGCGGCTTGCGAAAGTATTCACCCCCCCTTGGCATTTTCCCTATTTTGTTGCCTTATAACCTGGAATTAAAATAGATTTTTGCACTGTCAACTGTGGGACCTTAGGTATGTGCCTTTCCAAATCATGTCCAATCAATTGAATTTACCACAGGTGGACTCCAATCATGTTGTAGAAATACCTCAAGGATGATCAAGGGAAACAGGATGCACCGGTGCTCAATTTTGAGTCTCATAGCAAAGGGTTTGAATACTTATGTAAATAAGGTATTTCTGTTTTTTTCCGTTTTAAATTGCAAAAATGTCTAAACTGTTTTTGCTTTGTCATTATAGGATATTGTGTGTAGATTGATGAGGAAAATGTTGTATGTAATCCATTTTAGAATAAGGCTGTAACGTAAAAAATGAAATGTGTAAAAAGTCAAGGGGTCTGAATACTTTCCAAATGCACTGAAGCAGTCTATAAGATATATCTTATTACAGTTTAGGCCTACCTTGTTATTTTCTTCCATCTGGCAATATCATATTAATGGATTAAATCTATTTGGTTTGTTTTGTTGCTAGTATTTTTATTAATCGTTTGAAAATACAAGTATTATCTACTTTCTGAAGGACAGCCAAGTTGATAGGCAACATAGAACCTACAGACAATTATGACATCATTGGAACACATGCACGTGTCACAAACACCTTTAGCCCAAAAAAGCAGTGTAGCAGTGCTGCCCAAGCTGGGGGCGATACACTTTTATTAGGCTTTTATTCAGATTCACAAACAATGCTCTACTTGAAGTCAATGAGTAAACATGTAGCAACATGGCTGAGCTTTAACATTAAGTAGAAGTTGACACTAACCATATGTATAATCCTAAAATGCTTGCCCTAAATACCAGTCTAGAACCCAGGTATGTCTCCTGCTATTTATAGTATCTTTCAAGTACATCTTATTACAGTTTAGGCCTATCTTATTATTTTCTTCCATCTAGCAATATCATTTTAAGGGCAAATACACACACATGTGTTGTAGGCCAATGAACTCCATAGTTTTAATCAGAGTTTATAATAAGGAAGGGGAATTCTGTAACAGTTTATGACATCAAAGGTATGGCAGCTATGGAGAATAATTTTCAAAACAATGTCCAAAGCGGGAAATCATTGGATGTGATTCATTCGATTCTATGCAATTTCATCTTTGCGGACTGACATGGAAGCAACCATTACACAACCCTGAACTCAATAACCCCACCCCAGTTTCAGAAGAGATTTCAAACCATATCTTGTCATTCTGTATTACATCCATCAGCCTAGACAGTGATGGATGGCTATATGGAGCATCCTTGTCCATCATGTTCAGTGTGTTAGTGCTCTCACCACAGCGAGGCAGCAGAGTACCAGTTGAGGTAGGTGCAGGCAGAGCGTAGTAATTAAAGGCAGTGGTAGCCTATCCATCCCCATATCAACACCTGCAGCATCTCATGACACGCGCTCACACTCCCCCATTTACCACAACTTCCAAACTAACTGGACCTAAAACAACGTGTAACTTCGTGGCCATTCCAAGTCAGGATCACACCTAATACCAAATAGCTAAAGAGGATAATACCACAAATCAATTCATGTTTCCTAAAACAATGTGTAACTTCGTGGCCATTCCAAGTCAGGATCACACCTATTACCAAATAGCTAGAGGATAAACCACAAATAAATTCATGTTTTGTAGGGGGGAGTTGACGATTATGTGGTGGTTGTTTCACTATCGATGATGAAATTGCATTAAATCAAAAGAGTCAGACCCAATGATTTACTGTTCGTAAGGACAGAGTGCCACTAGTAATATTGAACATTAAGTCGAAATGTAGCTAGGGGAGTTCAAGATCCAAGATCACATTTTCTTTCTATGGATTAGCCCATCTGTCAAGTGTTGGTTGTCCAGTAGAAAACTCAAACTTCGAATTAAGATTATCAATCAGATTCTGTGATCAATGTGAATATGTGAACAGTCTTGTGAATCTTTACTAGAGTCCCCATTAGCTAACGCTATAACGTTAGCTAATCTTCCTGTGGTCCAACACCAATTGATAAGACATTACAAACAATTACAAATGAAGACTTTACAAACATTTAACAAGTAGACAATACAGACAATTAAAATACCTGACATTCAACATTCAGTTGATGCTTTGTAGGTGATGCAATAGCTGTAAACTATAGAGCTCGTGGCCAAGGTGAGTTAAGCGGCTAGAGTGGTTTCCTGTATGCCCATGCTGCACATAGCCCACCCCAATGCACTAGTTAGCCTAGTAAACAAGCCTATACACCGCGGGTAAATTGCCACTATTCACTGTTACAGTGGTCAGAGATCACAGCCAGAAGCCTACCACTACCAACGGTCTACAACTGTTCAGTATTGTTGTCTAATTTATGGACATCGTCTATGTGACTTTTTTTTAAATGATCAAGTAGCCCCAACACAGCTTCAGAAGATGTAGGTACATTTGACCAATATTCATGTATCCATTTTTCAGTTAGCATGGTCATGTTTCCTTTCACGTGAGAAATATTAACCAAAGCATAATTTTCCCTTGCTTATCTCCTTCAAAATACTGCAAGCTACAGAGCTATATAAATAATGACTGTATTGGCATGAATCCATACCTTATTATTGACTTCAATTGGAGGTGCAATTCACTCCTTTTGACGAGTAGGTTTGGTCCTCATTTCCAGAGCAAATGTGCAACAGTTCTACACAAACATATTTAACTGTCTGTTTTCATTACATCATCAGCTACCTTTGTTACATCACAAAGCCAGCTGGCTAAATCTGGCACATTTACAGAAATACAGTAGATTGTCCCTGTCAAATACATTTGATAAAAAATAAATGTCCAAATCAAACAGTGGTGGAAAAAGTCCTCAATCAGTCAGTTACAAACAGTATGACTCAAGTAAATGTGAAAGTTGCCCAGTAAAATACTACTTGGGAAGTATTTGGTTTGAAATATTCTCAAGTATCAAAAGTAAAAATAATTAAAAAATTAAGCAAAGCAGACAACACAATTGTATTGCTTTTTTTGAATGTAAGAATAGCCAGGGGCACACTCCAACACTTAGACATAATTTATAAACTAAGCATTTGTGTTTATTGAGTCTGCCAGATCAGAGGTTCTCTTGATAAGTGTGTAAATTGGACCATTTTCCTGTCATACAAAGCATTCAAAATGTACTTTTGTGTATCAGGGAAAGTGGATGGAGTCAAAAGTACATTTTTGTCCTTTATGAATGTACTGAAGTTGTCAAAAATATAAATAGTTAAAGTACAGATACCCCCAAAACGATTTAAATCATTTTTACTTAAGTACTTTGCACCACTGAAAACAAACCTTTTCTAATGTCTCTATATCACTGGCTTGCAGGGTTTTCATCATTGACCCTTCATGTAATGGTATCGAAGTTCAAGATCCATCTTGGCTTAATGTAGGTAACAAGTATTGAAGGTGTATAAATTCAACTTTTGTTAGTCAACGTTCACGTTCGTAATGATAGTTTATTACACTTGTCTGAGCAGTCAAACTGGTATGAAAAATATCCCATTCATAATAGAAAAGACAATGTTCAGAATACCTGGAGTGACAATTGATCGAAAGGGTTTACAGCATTACAAAAGTTTGATTAAAAACGGAATATTTATTCACCCACAATTTATTCTTGGCGCACTCTTTCAACTTGAAAATTAAGTTATGTTCAAGGATATTTAGATTTGTGTGGCTTAAAAATAGAGTACAAACTCAGTCTGTACATCACTTTAATATTAATAACCAATGTCAAGGCATCATGATACAGAGAAAGACATACAAATGCTAGTCTACCAACATCAAATAAATGCTGATTACAGACATATTTATGCAAAAAAACAGGGGGTAAATTAATTTAGATACAGTCACAAGCTCCAATCTGAATGGCAGCAGGGAGAATATGATGTGGACACCAAGGAACTTAATTCTCAATCCGCTCCACTACAGCCCTGTTGATGTGAATGGGGGAGTATTCTGCCCTCCTTTTCCTGTAGTCCACGATCATCTCCTTTGTTTTGCTCATGTTGAGGGAGAGGTTGTTGTTCTGGCACCACACTGCCAGGTCTCTGACCTCCTTCCTATAGGCTGTCTCATCATTGTCGGTGATCAGGCCCACCCCTGTTGTGTCGTCAGCAAACTGAATGATGGTGTTGGAGTCATGCTGGCCATGCAGGAGGGGACTATGCACGCACCCCTGAGGGGCCCCCATGTTGAGGATCAGTGTGGCAAAATGTGCTGTTGCCTATCTTTACCACCTGGGGGAGGCCCTTCAGGAAGTCCAGGATCCAGTTGCAGAGGGAGGTGTTCAGTTCCAGGGTCCTTAGCTTAGTGATGAGCTTTGTGGGCACTGTGGTGTTGAATGCTGAGCTGTAGTCAATGAACAGCATTCTCACATAGGTGTTCCTTTTGACCAGGTGTAAAAGGGCAGTATAGATCACGATTGATATTGCATCATCTGTGAAGCTGTTGGGGCGGTATGCAAATTGAAGTGGATATATAGGGTTTCTGGGATGATGGTGTTGATGTGAGCCTTGACCAGCCTTTCAAAGGCTATGGGGTAATAGTCATTTAGGCAGGTTACCTTCACTTTCTTGGGCACAGGGACTATGGTGGTCTGTTTGAAACATGTAGGTATTACAGAGGTTGAAAATGTCAGCGAAAACACTTGCCAGTTGGTCCGCGCATGCTCGGAGCACACGTCCTGGTAATCCATCTGACCCCTTGTGAATGTTGACCTTTTTAAAGGTTTTGCTCTCATTGGCTACGGAGAGTGTTATCACAGTCGTACCAAACAGCTGATGCTCTCATGCATGCCTCAGTGTTGCTTGCCTTGAAGCGAGCATAAAAGGCACCTAGCCCGTCTGGCAGACTTGTGTCACTGGGCAGCTTGCGGCTGGGTTTCCCTTTGTTGTCCGTAATAGTTTGCAAGCCTTGCCACATCCAACGAGCATCAGAACCGGTGTAGTAGGATTCAATCTTAGTCCTGTATTTACGCTTTGTGTTACGCTCGTCGTCGGAATGAGGAGACCAAGGTGCAGCGTGGTAAGTGTACATCTTACTTTATTAGATGAACACCAAAAAAAAACAATATATATAAACAAACATAATGTTCTGCAGGCTACACATCATACCTAAGTATGAACCCCAATCAGAGACAACGATAGACAGCTGCCTCTGATTGGGAACCATACCAGTCCAAACAAAGAAATAGATCACCTAGATTGCCCACCCTAGTCACACCCTGACCTAACCAACCACTTTGCCTATTTGATGGTTAGTCTGAGGGCATAGCAGGATTTCATATAAGTGTCTGGATTAGTGTCCCGCTCATTGAAAGAAGCAGCTCTAGCCTTTAGCGCGGTGTGGATGTTGCCTGTAATCCATGGCTTCTGTCAGGGATATGTACATACGGTCACTGTGGGCACGACGTTGTCAATCCACTTATTGATGTAGCCTGTGACTGAGGTGGTATACTCCTCAATGCATGTGGATGAATCGCAGAACATATTACAGTCTGTGCTAGCAAAACAGTCAACATATGACAACAAATAAATGCAATCTCATTTAATGAGGAAAATTATCTTGGGTTGGAGAAGCTTCTAGTGATGGCTCTATACATTCTGGTGAAAAGGGAGGGTTTGCGACTCTTCTCTTCAGGTGGGAAGGAATATGCGATGTCATTTCCCTCTGGAGCAAAGGAGCCATGAGAATTTGTCCTCGACTCTGCAAAGAAAGACCATCCAGTATGTCATGGGTAACAATTCAGAGCAGAGTGCAATGTCTTTCCAAATGAATTAGTTGAACGCTAAAGTAATAATATCTTAGTCTTGAATGAGCAGCAGCAGGGCTTACCTGTAAAGTACACAGTAGGGGAAGTGTTCTGATGCTGGTACTCCATAGACTTTTGAGGACAGTGGTCCTTTCTAACTTTCTTAGAACCCTGTTTGGTGGGAAAAGGCACATTAAAACAAACTGTTATATATCTTAAAGTACAGTATATCAACTGGAAAAAGGCAATACAATGCTGAAATACTGAATTATATAAACAAATAATATCTCATACATTCAAAAGCAGTGTTATTCATGAAAAATCTGTACTTGTACTATACCTTTATGTTAAAGCATATCTTGCTGAACATGGTTTTCTTGCTTTTCTTGGACTTGAAGATGGGGATCTGCTCTCCAGTACTGCTGGTGCTATCCCTTACCAAATCCAACATCCCTTCTACAATGTTTATTTATTTATTTATTTTTATTTTACCTTTATTTAACCAGGTAGGCAAGTTGAGAACAAGTTCTCATTTACAATTGCGACCTGGCCAAGATAAAGCAAAGCAGTTCGACAGATAAAACGACACAGAGTTACACATGGAGTAAAAACAAACATACAGTCAATAATGCAGTATAAACAAGTCTATATACAATGTGAGCAAATGAGGTGAGAAGGGAGGTAAAGGCAAAAAAGGCCATGATGGCAAAGTAAATACAATATAGCAAGTAAAATACTGGAATGGTAGTTTTGCAATGGAAGAATGTGCAAAGTAGAAATAAAAAATAATGGGGTGCAAAGGAGCAAAATAAATAAATAAATTAAAATTAAATACAGTTGGGAAAGAGGTAGTTGTTTGGGCTAAATTATAGGTGGGCTATGTACAGGTGCAGTAATCTGTGAGCTGCTCTGACAGTTGGTGCTTAAAGCTAGTGAGGGAGATAAGTGTTTCCAGTTTCAGAGATAGATGTCACTGGTGGCCATGCTGGTACCGGACTCAAAAGAACATTTGGCATTGGCTTTGGTGATCATTTGATGACTTGAGCCAACTGATAAGGCATCCATCATTTTGTTGACCATGACCTTCGTGAGCTGATTCATTGTGTCACTATCCTCTGGCTTGCTCTGATTGAGCTGGATAGGAAAGACCATGCAAGTAGAGGTGCTTGGTTCATTCTGGACTGAAACATCAATGTTTATATTTTCATTCTCATCTAACCACTGTTTTAGGAAGCCCTTCACTGTCTCTTCAGCAAATATCTGGAGAAGCTGGGAGGAGAGCTTCCTGGATATGGCACATTGTTCCGTTCCCCATTTCATCCTTGACAGAATGGAGTCTGAAGCACTTCTGACTGCTGCCAATGTTAAGACCTGTGGAGTGCTGTGGCTGTCCTGAAGGGCTATCACTTTATCCACAAATTCATGACTGAAAATGTGGATGGTCCCAGTGGAAATGATTTTTCTCAATTTCCTAACAGCAGATCGGAGATTGTCAGGATGAGAAGCACCCTGTCCATCTTCCTGTGTGTTCTCAACACTTTCCACCATTTCGTCCACTACCACCCCAGCAGCTTGCCTGACTTTGTCCACAAAGGATGGGGGAAATAAGTTCTCTGTGTGAAACAAGTCCTGAATGATTATGTTTCTTACAATGGGAAAGTCACTCTGAGCAGATAATTCAGTGGGGATGGGAGTACCGGGCAAGGTGATGTCCCATTCTGACTGCTTTGATTTTGAAGTAGGTGTTAGAGAGATGGAGGAGCGTGAAGAAGAGGTATTTCTTGTATTTTGGCTGTCAGCACTCCTACAACGGATCGTGCCAATATCCTCCAGCATGGATCCTGAAAGCTTAGTGGTTTTAGGTAGTAATTTGTGCGGAATGTGCACACAGGCATCGTTTCCACCAGGTGTAAAACTGCTCTGGTTGACCTCAAGATGGCAGAGACTTGCTCTTTGTGAAGCAGGACTACTTTGATATGTAAATATTTGGATTGAACCAAGTGTTGTGTCTGACATTTGAAGATCTTTTCTGAGAAACTTCGTAATCTTACTTTGCAGACTGTAGTAGATGTTACGAGCAACAGACCAGATTCTTTTCTCAGAAACCTGTCCAGTGGTGAGCAGGGAGGTTCCAGATACCATGTCAGATGATTGGGTGGTCTGGGTGAGCTCCTGCAGATCTTTCACTATGGTTTGTATAATATCAGTAGATGTGGTGGATGTAGATACAGACTGGAGGTACTTATCTGTTGTACCTTCCTCCACAATGTTAAATGATCTAGAGAGGACCTCACTCACTCCTTTCTCAGCTTTGGTTTGGAACTCATGACTAGAAAGTTTTTGGAGGCTCTTTGTTGAAAGACTGTGGGAAGATGCAATGCCTTTGGAGGCAGCCGTGCTGCAATCTAGACTTACTGGAGAGGTTCGCTCAGTAGAACCTTGGAGACGTTCAAACATGTCTTCACATGGTGTTGGGGACCTTGACAAGGAGATGTCCTTCAGCTGAGACAGAACACCACCTACCAATATGTTGACCTCAAGGGACATATCAGATATTTTCTTTCCTACTGTGGAGAAGCAAGGTGCATTTGATGTCTGATCCTCGCATGAGGTCAAGATTGTTGAAATGACCTGTTTGGTACTATTGTTCATTAGACCCTCGTCTGTTTCAGTCCAGAGAAGTTTTGAACTCTCGCTGACACCCATGTGTAGAGTCACTTCCTGGTTCAAACTGGGCAAGTGAGGCACACTCTTACTAGCTTGCGTCAAGTTCTGGCTTGCCAAACCAAGGTACTCCTTAGTCACAAGATGTCCAGAGTCCTCTGTGGGTGTATGGCTAGACATTCTTCTCTGCACATCTGACCTCCGCCGGTGAATGGTGAAGCCCTTTAATGTCTTCTTAATATTTTTATATAAACTAGTGGTAGCAGACCAGATCCTGCTCTGTAGCTTTTGTGCATTTTCCTGGAGGTCAGGTTCTCTCTCCTCTACTTCTGCAGGTTGCACTGAGCTCTGCAGGTCTTCCACAAATGTGTCAATGATGCCAAAGGCAGCAGAATCCTTGAACAAGGTTCTCTGGTTTTGAACGGATGCTACAGAATAAGCATGCTGTGCACTAGTTAAGCTACTGGTGGACTTTTTAACTAGGAACTCACTCACTGCTTGAGTGGTGTCTGTCTTGAATGACTGGTCAAAGAAGCTGTGGCCTTACTTCTGCTGTCCTCAATTTGACAGGGGAACTCATATACTATTGGTGATGAGGCCCTGGAATGGGAGATATCCCCAAGCTGAGCCAGAACGCCCTCTACAAATTGTTGTCTCTCAATAGAGAAGTCTGATCCTTTTTCTCCAACAGTGTACAGGGGGTCCTCCTTTGACATCTCAGTGTTGTACAAGACCAGAAGCTCTGAGATGACTTCTTTGGTGCAAGTTGTCAGAAGGAGCTTGCTTTCTTCTGACTCAGTTTGTGCCCAAAGAAGTTTTGAGCACTCACTTAGGCCTCTTTGTAAAGTAACTTCACCAGTGGACTCTGGCAACTGAGGCTCACTCTTACTGGGCCTATATTTCATGTCTAAGCAAGGAAGTGGAACTGTCTCCTTAAACTCAGCATTTGTGATGTTGTCATCAGATGTGGAAATGCTCTTTAGGGCAAATCTCTGAAGCTTGCCGAAATAATCTTTCAAGTTGTTTTGGATGCTGTGGTAAATGTGAACAGCAGCAGACCAGGCACTCTTCTGTTGGGGACTCTCTTCAGATTCAGCCAAGGACTTTATATCTGATACGAAAGTCTTAACAACTACTGACGCTGCTGAGCCCACTGGGTGAATTGACTCTGTCTTTACAATTCCAGACAATGTTTGACCTGATACAGCACCTGTTAACTCAGACTGAACGACTGAACTAGGAAAGCTCAAACTACTGACTTTTTTGGCAAGAACTCCACTCACTGCTTGTATTGCTGATGTTTGAAATTCCCGGCTGGAGAGTTTTTGGATGCTCTTAGATGTAAGCGTGCAGGAGGAACCAGATTCACCAATATTGTAGCTGCTCTCGTATTTCCTTATCAGGGCATTAAGATCATCAATGAAGCCAACATGCGATGCCAAAAACGTGATCTTGTCCTTCAGATCTTTCAGCAAATTCTGTTCGTTCTCGTCAACAAAAGCCACCATTGTGTCAGAGATCATGGTCATGACTTGCCCTGTTAGACTCTTGCTCTCTTGGTCAACTTTTTCAAGTTTAGCAGCCAGCACTCTCACCATGCTCTCAGTCACCTTGGTCTGCGAGTCTCCCCTTACCGGTGTCACTTGAGAGGTTTGGCTAGCGGAGGCACTCTTAACGACCACTGATACGGCCGACTTGACATCTTTAATCACTTCTGCCATTACAGCAGGGGTCATCTTCGGAGAGCCTGCACTTCCAGATGGAGAATTGGACATGCATGCAAGTTTGGAGAGAGAACCTTGCAGGCTGTCCTGCACACAGGTGACGAGGGTGTCCTCTGAGACACCTAAGAGGACTTGTAGCGAGTCAGAGCTTTAAGCACCAACTGTCAGAGCAGCTCACAGATTACTGCACCTGTACATAGCCCACCTATAATTTAGCCCAAACAACTACCTCTTTCCCAACTGTATTTAATTTTAATTTATTTATTTATTTAGCTCCTTTGCACCCCATTATTTTTTTATTTCTACTTTGCACATTCTTCCATTGCAAAACCACTATTCCAGTATTTTACTTGCTATATTGTATTTACTTTGCCATCTTGGCCTTTTTTGCCTTTACCTCCCTTCTCACCTCATTTGCTCACATTGTATATAGACTTGTTTATACTGCATTATTGACTGTATGTTTGTTTTTACTCCATGTGTAACTCTGTGTCGTTTTATCTGTCGAACTGCTTTGCTTTATCTTGGCCAGGTCGCAATTGTAAATGAGAACTTGTTCTCAACTTGCCTACCTGGTTAAATAAAGGTAAAATAAAATAAATAAAAAAGAGTTGGTTGTCTTCTTCTGCACATCAGACAGAGAGGTTCTTGAAAAAAAAATGAAATCATCACAGTCAAACAAATAATATGTAAGGCTGTGAGGAACGTCGCTCTGGTGGAGGTGTGTCAAACACATCTGCACCGTTGAAAATAGTGAGGGACTCGTTGCTTTTGCTCTGGGAAAACACCTTAGTGTGGTGGAGGTGTGTCAACCACATCTAATAATAAAAAATAATAATTTATTCAACTTCTATAGTTCTTTTCATTACAGAAAGAGAAAAGAGAAAAGACTATTACTATTACTATTATTCTGTTTTAAAGTCAAATAATATAGTATAGTACTTTTTTGTAGAAGTAATTTGTATTGAAACTGGCTTGTACAGTTGAAGTCGGAAGTTTACATACACTTAGGTTGGAGTCATTAAAAGTCGTTTTTCAACCACTCCACAAATTCCTTGTTAACAAACTCTAGTTTTGGCAAGTCGGTTAGGACATCTACTTTGTGCATGACACAAGTCATTTTTCCAACAATTGTTTACAGACAGATTAGTTAACTTATAATTCACTGTATCTCAATTCCAGTGGGTCAGAAGTTTACATGCATTAAGTTGACTGTGCCTTTAAACAGCTTGGAACATTCCAGAAAAGGATGTCATGGCTTTAGAAGCTTATGTTAGGCTAATTGACATCATCTGAGTCTGTGGATGTATTTCAAGGCCAACCTTCAAACTCAGTGCCTCTTCGCTTGACATCATGAGAAAATCAAAAGAAATCAGCCAAGACCTCAGAAAAAAATTGGTTCATCCTTGGGAGCAATTTCCAAACGGCTGAAGGTACCACGTTCATCTGTACAAACAATAGTACGCAAGTATAAACACCATGGGACCACGCCGCCGTCATACCACTCAGGAAGGAGACGCGTTCTGTCTCCTAGAGATGAACGTACTTGGGTGCGAAAAGTGCAAATCAATCCCAGAACAACAGCAAAGGACCGTGTGAAGATGCTGGAGGAAACAGGTACAAAAGTATCTATATCCACAGTAAAACGAGTCCTATATCGACATAACCTGAAAGGCCGCTCAGCAGGGAAGAAGGCACTGCTCCGGAAGCCGCCATAAAAAACCCAGACTACGGTTTGCAACTGCACATGGGGACAAAGATCGTACTTTTTGGAGAAATGTCCTCTGGTCTGATGAAACAAAAATAGAACTGTTTGGGCATAATGACCATCATTATGTTTGGAGGAAAAAGGGTGAGGCTTGCAAGCCAAAGAACACCATCCCAACCGTGAAGCACGGGGGTAGCAGAATCATGTTGTGGGGGTGCTTTGCTGCAGGAGGGTCTAGTGCACTCCACAAAATAGATAGCATCATGAGGATGGAAAATTATGTGCATATATTGAAGCAACATCTCAAGACTTCAGTCAGGAAGTTAAAGCTTGGTCGCAAATGGGTCTTCCAAATGGACATGACCCCAAGCATACTTCCAAAGTTGTGGCAAAATGACTTAAGAACAACAAAGTCAAGGTATTGGAGTGGCCATCACAAAGCCCTGACCTCAATCCTATAGAACATTTGTGGGCAGAACTGAAAAAGCTTGTGCGAGCAAGGAGGCCTACAAACCTGACTCAGTCATACCAGCTCTGTCAGGATGGGCCAAAATTCTCCCAACTTATTGTGGGAAGCTTGTGGAAGGCTACCCAAAACATTTGACCCAAGTTAAACAATTTAAAGGCAATGCTACCAAATACTATTTGAGTGTATGTAAACTTCTGACCCACTGGGAATGTGAAGAAAGAAATAAAAGCTGAAATAAATTATTCTTTCTTATTCTATTATTCTGACATTTCACATTGTTAAAATAAAGTGGTGAGCCTATCTGACCTAAAACAGGGAATTTTTACTAGGATTAAATGTCAGGAATTCTGAAAAACTGAGTTTAAATGTACTTGGCTAAGGTGTATGTAAACCCCGAATTCAACTGTAAATGGCCATATCTATCCTCAAAAAAAAAGTGAAATTGCTATAAACATCAAATACTGTTTAAGGACAATCATAAATAAAAGGCAGTATTGAAGAATGGTTACAGACATACCTCATGGCTGGCTTGGGCAATGGTTTTGGACAGTAGCTTCTACTGCCCAGACTGCCCATCTCCTTAGTCAGGTAAATCTCCTTGAACTTAAGTTGTTGTGATTCCTGCTCTTCTTCCTCTTCCTGATCCATACAGTTGGAGGAAGGGTAGGGAGTCGGGATGCGAAAGCTATTGTAAGACTTTCGACTGCCTGGCCTCTTAGGTACACCAGCCTCAGTAAATCTCACGCGGGACTTGGTGTTAACCTTATCGTCTAACAGACTGGTGAGTGACGCTGTGAGAGATCTCTGTGACAATGGAGAGGAGGCAGCATCTTGGATGCCCAGTAGTTCGTAAAGACCTGGGATGATGATCTGCATCAGCTTGTCCAATAAAAACTGGACAATCCTCAGACACAAGCCGGCAAGCTGTTGTTTTGTCAGCTGTATTCCAGAAACAGAAGAAGTGTTTTAAAATGTTGCATAGTGCGTCTTTCAAAAGCTTATGAACAAGGCTAAACATTCAGTGATCATTGTATTCTAAATAAGCTTTCAGATCTTACCGGGTCAGAAATGCCATTACGAATCCTACTCCATTGCCTGAGAATTATTCATATGAATTATTCATATTAATAGTATTAATATTGTCAGAAATGTCGGTCAGTAGAGTCATCAGATTAGACAGTATTTTACACATGCTTTGTAGCAATTGTTTTGACAACATTGTGGTGTGCTGTAACTTTTTCCACAATGGAAATGTAGTTGATGAATCTGCTTTCATACAATCCTTTACAGGTTTGATAGTAGCACTGTACCAAAGAAAATAGAACATACTCCTCAGTTAGGTTCTGCAGGAAGTTGATAATCAGTGAAAAAGACTCAAGATTTTTTGCACTGTTGAGGCTCTCTTCTTCTGTGGTTTCCACAGTGCTGCTTTGCTTCTGGTAGAAATAAACATTATGAGTCTCAAATAATGGCACCAACAGAGTCAAACTTAACATATACAACAAATATCATACTGAAAGAACTTATGAACCGTTAGAGAGTGGAGGAGCATTGGCAACGTTGGACAAATTTAAACAACTGAAACACAACAGAGATGGTCGTGGTACGTCAACATTGCCAATGATAGCATCACTATAAAATTTTATTGGATTAATGTTGTAATATGAAATGACAAGGTCAACTTACCATCTCATTGACAGCTTCAGAGGTCAGGTGGTCATCCACCACACAGACAGGCAGGTCTAGAGACTGGGACAAGGCTCTATGGTCATAACGAGGAGAGAATGGAAACAACATCAGAGCAGTCCCAATGGCAGAATCTAACCACTGTCTTCATGTCAAAGACTCACTTAGTAGTTAATACATGGCCACAAATAATGAGCGGTTCAAATAGATTGGCTGGGGACTTGACCCTACAAATGACTCCATGAATGACGCCTGACCTGCCCCATAACAAGTTCTTTCTTATTAGTCTCTCTCTCTTAATCTCCACACAAATATCTAACTGGACAGATTGTAAGTGGCCTTACCTGACTCTCTCAGTGTCAGAAACATCATAGTCTTGTTGTTCTATGTCCTCCAGGGACATCTCAGCTACAGCAGACGGGGCAAAGCACGGGATGATCTCTCAAACTGAAAATAATGACTGTTTATGTGAACTGAACCATTTACAGTGGCTTGCGAAAGTATTCACCCCCTTTGGCATTTTTCCTATTTAGTTGCCTTATAACCTGGAATTAAAATAGATTTTGGGGCGGTTTGTATAATTTGATTTACACAACACCACTTTGAAGATGCAAAATATTTTTTATTGTGAAACAAACATGAAATAAGACACACAAAAAAACACTTGAGCGTGAATAACTATTCACCTCCCAAAGTCAATACTTTGTAGAGCCACATTTTGCAGCAATTACAGCTGCAAGTCTCTTGGGGTACGTCTCTATAAGCTTGGCACATCTAGACACTGGGACTTGTCCATTCTTCATGGCAAAACTGCTCCAGCTCCTTCAAGTTGGATGGGTTCCGCTGGTGTACAACAATCTTTAAGTCATACCCCAGATTCTCAAGTCTCCCAGTCCCTGCTGCTGAAAAACATCCCCACAGCATGATGCACCATCACCAGGCTTCACCGTAGGGATGGTGCCAGGTTTCCTCTAGACGTGACGCTTGGCATTCAGGCCAAAGAGTTACATTTTGGTTTCATCAGACCAGAGAATCTTGTTTCTCATGTCTGAGTCCTTTAGGTGCCTTTTACTGAGAAGTGGCTTCCGTCTGGCCACTCTACCATAAAGGTATGATTGGTGGAGTGCTGCAGAGATGGTTGTCCTTCTGGAAGGTTCTCCCATCTCTACAGAGGAACTGGAGCTCTGTCAGAGTGACTATCAGGTTCATACAGGGGGACTCCAATCATGTTGTAGAAACATCTCAAGGATGATCAAGGGAAACAGGATGCACCGGAGCTCAATTTCAAGTCTCATAGCAAAGGGTTTGAATACTTATGTAAATAAGGTATCTGTTTTTTTCCATTTTAAATTGCAAAAATTTCTAAAAAACGGTTTTTGCTTTGTCATTATAGGATATTGTGTGTAGATTGATGAGGAAAATGTTGTATGTAATCCATTTTAGAATAAGGCTGTAATGTAAAAAATGAAATGTGTAAAAAGTCAAGGGGTCTGAATACTTTCCAAATGCACTGAAGCAGTCTATAAGATATATCTTATTACAGTTTAGGCCTACCTTGTTCTTTTCTTCCATCTGGCAATATCATATTAATTGATTAAATCTATTTAGTTTGTTTTGTTGCTAGTATTTGTATTAATTGTTTGAAAACACAAGTATTATCTACTTTCTGAAGGACAGCCAATGAAGTTGAGGCCAATGAACTCCATAGTTTTAATCGAAGGGGAATTCTGTAACACTTTATGACATCACAAAGGTATGGCAGCTATGGAGAATCATTTTCAAAACAATGTCCAAAGCGGGAAATCATTGGATGTGATTCATTCTATTCTATGCAATTTCATCTTTGAGGACTGACATGGAAGCAACCATTACACAACCCTGAACTCAATAAACCCACCAGAGTTTCAGAAGAGATATCAAACCATATCTGGTCATATTGTTTTACATACACCCAGGCTGTGCCTGGACAGTGATGGATGGCTATATGGAGCATCCTTGTCCATCATGTTCAGTGTGTTATTGCTCTCACCACAGAGAGGCAGCAGCCTCCACTAAGCAGCTCAGCAGCCTCGCTTCTGGTCACTTGCACACTATGATTTGTCTATTTGTTTTGGGATTTGTGTGTTGGCCTGTTTTGAAATAGTTTGATAATAACCTATTACTTTGACCTAATGCACTTCATCAATGATGGTGGTTGTATTGTTTTGGATTTGTACTGATAAGCATCATGTTGTCTTACTCTAGGGAACTTTCCAGCAAATGTGGATCTCAAAACATGAGTTTGAAGAGGGCGGGAAGCAGTGCGAAGACAGGAAGTTCCCTTGATCGACCACCAACAGCATCTGCTGCCTCCAGAACTCACAATAACATGTTTAACCTTTAACTGTGAGCTCAGGAACACCCAAGGACGGTAGTTCTGTCGATAAAAAAAAAAACTTTTTAACTGGATAATCGAATCTGCCTTTATAATTTTTTGTAGAAAACATGAACTATAACGAACCGTGTCACATATTCCATTGCTATGAAAAGGGTGAAAGGCTGAGTTCCTTTTGAATCCATCTTCAGTATGCCATTTTCAGTTTGTTTATGGACCTTATATTCTGATCTCAACCTTCTTGACAGGAAAGAAACGCTTGGTTAGTGTTTGTGTCTTATCCAATGGGTTGTCAGGTGAACGTTGAAGATGCTTCTTGGAGGTGATCTAATGATGTCATTGAATCGCTGTCATTGAGTTGCTCACTGGACAAGACAATATTTCACTGAAAATTAAATCTGTCTTTCATTTCACTTATGTTGATACTTGATTGGCTATTTGCTGTCTTTTGAAAATACAAAAATAAATATAACTGTTTTATGAAGCACTTGTAGACATTCATTGTTTTCAAAATCATATTTTCAGCAAAACAGATACATACGTTTACAATATGACATCAAATCAAATAAAAATAAAGTAAGTGATATGTAAATGATTGGCAAAAGGCTCCAACCATCCAAGTCATAGACTGTTCACTCTGCTACCACACGGCAAGCGATACGAGAGCACCAAGTCTGGGACAAAAGGCTCCTTAACAGCTTCTACCCCCAAGTCATTAGACTGCTGAACAGCTTCTACCCCCAAGTCATTAGACTGCTGAACAGCTTCTACCCCCAAGTCATTAGACTGCTGAACAGCTTCTACCCCCAAGTCATTAGACTGCTGAACGTTAATTAAATGGCCACCTGCACTATTTGCATTGACCCCCTTTGTTATTGATGTATTTTTCTAATTGTTTTCCACTGACTCTCTTGAATTGGCTCGATGCACACTCACTACACTCTACCCACACATTCACTGTGACACTGACCGACTTTCACACTAGCTGCTGCTACTGTGTTTATTATCTATCCTGATTGCCTAGTCACTTTTACCCTTACCTACATGGACATACTGTATTACCTCAACTACCTCGCACCCATGCACATTGACTCGGTACTGGTACTCCTTGTATATAGCCTTGTTATTGTTATTGTGTTACTATTTAGAAAATATTTTTACTTTTTTAACTCTGCATTGTTGGGAATGTGCTCGTAATAAAGCATCTCACAGTTGTTTTCTGCGTATGTGACCAATACGATTAGATTCTCATCTGAACAAATGAATGCTCTCGTTGTTTATAATGAGGAATTTAATTAAATAATTTGGTTTTCCTTGAAGATTTGAATGGGCTGAGAAAGCCTTTCGTGATGGATCTAGACAATCTGGTGAAAAGGGAGGGTTTGCGACTCTTCTCTTCAAGTGGGAAGGACGATGCGATATCATAAATTCCCTCTGGAGAAAAGGAGCCATGAGATGTTGTCATCGTCTCTGCAACAAAAGACCATCCAGCATGCCATCAATTTACATTTTTACTCATTTATCAGACACTCTTATCTAGAGAGACTTACAAGGAGCAATTAGGATGAAGTGCCTTGCTCAAGAGCACATTGGCAGATTTTGCCTCGTGAACTCAGGGATTCTGAACCAGCAACCTATCGGTTACTGGCCCAACCTCTTAACCCACTAGGCTACCACCCAGCCCACAGTACAGTATGTCATAGGTAACAACTCAGAGGAGTACAATGTCTTTCCAAATGAATTAGTGGAATGGTAAAGGGATAATGTCTCAGTCTTGACTGAGCAGCAGCCTAAACAGCAGCAGGGCTTACCTGTAAAGTACACAGTAGGGGAAATGTTCTGAGGCTGGTACTCCAGAGACTCATGAGGACAGAGGTTCTTACTAACTTTCTTGGAACCCTGGTTGGTGGGAAAAGGCACATTAAAACAAACTGAATTTTTTTCGATATCTTAAAGTACAGCATATCAATTGCAAAGAAGCAGTGCAATGCCATGACACAAATAATCATATATCTCACAAAAGGTCAACAGCAGTGTTATTCATGAAAGATGTATGTGTACTATACCTTTGTGTTAAAGGTGAGGACCTGCTCTCCAGTACTGCTGATGGTATCCCTTTCCAAATCAAACACGCCTTCTACAATGTCACTGGTGGCCACGCTGGTAGTGGACTCAAAATAACATTTAGCAGTGGCTTTGGTGATCATTTGAAGAATGACCATGCAAGTAGAAGTCTTTGGATCGTTCTGGACTGAAACATCAAAGTTTATGTTTTCATACTCATCTGACCACTGTCTCAGGAAGCCCTTCACTGTCTCTTCAGCAAATATCTGGAGAATCTGAGAGGAGAGCTCCTTGGAAATGGCACATTGTTCCTTTCTCCATTTCAGCCTTGAAAGAATGGAGTCTGAAGCACTTTTGGCTGCTTCCAATGTTAAGACCTGTGGAGTGCTGTGGCTGTCCTGAAGGGCTATCACTTTATCCACCAATTCATGACTGAAAATGTGGATGGTCCAAGTGGAAATTATTTTTCTCAATTTCCTAACAGCAGATCGGAGGTCGTCAAGATGAGAAGCACCCTGTCCATCTTCCTGTGTGTTCTCAACACTTTCCACCATAATGTCCACTACCACCCCAGCAGCTTGCCTGACTTTGTCCACAAAGGTTACAGGAAGTAAGTCCTCTGTGTGAAAGAAGTCCTCAATGATTGTGTTTCTAACAATGGGAAAGTCAATCTGAGCAGGAAACTCAGTGGGGATGGGAGTCCCGGGTAAGGCAAAGTGCCATTTCGACTGCCTTAATTTTGAAGTAGGTGTTAGAGAGATGGAGGAGCGTGAAGAAGAGGTATTTCTTGTATTTTGGCTGTCAGCACTCCTACAACGGATCGTGTCAATATCCTCCAGCATTGATCCTGAGAGCTCAGTGGTTTTAGATAATAATTTGTGCGGAATGTCCACACAGGCATCGTTTCCACCAGGTGTAACACTGCTCTGGTTGACCTCAAGATGGCCGAGACTTGCTCTTTGTGATGCAGGACTGCTTTGATATGTAAAGATTTGGATTGAACCAAGTGTTGTGTCTGATCTTTGAAGATCTTTTCTGAGAAACTCCGTAATCTTACTTTGCAGACTGTAGTAGATGTTACGAGCAACAGACCAGATCCTTTTCTCAGAAACCTGTCCAGTGGTGAGCAGGGAGGTTCCAGATACCATGTCCGATGATTGGGTGGTCTGGGTGAGCTCCTGCTGGTCTTTCACCATGGTTTGTATAATATCAGTAGATGTGGTGGATGTAGATACAGGCTGGAGGTACTTATCTGTTGTGCCTTCCTCCACAATGTTAAATGATCTAGAGAGGACCTCACTCACTCCTTTCTCAGCTTTGGTTTGGAACTCATGACTAGAGAGTTTTTGGAGGATCTTTGTTGAAAGACTGTGGGAAGATGCAGTGCCTTTGGAGGCAGCCGTGCTGCAATCTAGACTTACTGGAGAGGTTCGCTCAGGAGAACCTTGGAGACGTTCAAACATGTCTTCACATGGTGTTGGGGACCTTGACAAGGAGATGTCCTTCAGCTGAGACAGAACACCACCTACCAACATGTTGACCTCAAGGGACATATCAGATATTTTCTTTCCTACTGTGGAGAAGCAAGGTGCATTTGATGCCTGATCCTCGCATGAGGTCAAGATTGTTGAAATGACCTCTTTGGTACTATTGGTCAGTAGAGCCTCGTCTGTTTCAGTCCAGAGAAGTTTTGAACTCTCGCTGACACCCATGTGTAGAGCCACTTCAAGGTTCAAACTGTGCAAGTGAGGCACACTCTTACTAGCTTGCCTCAAGTCCTGGCTTGCCAAACAAATGTGCTCCTTAGTCCCAAGATATCCAGAGTCCTCTGTGGGTATATGACTAGACATTCTGCTCAGCATGTCTGACCTCCGCTGATGAATGATGAAGTCCTTTAAGGTCTTCTGAATATTGTTATATAAACTAGTAGTAGCAGACCAGATCCTGCTCTGTAGCTTTTGTGCATTTTCCTGGAGGTCAGGTTCTCTCTCCTCTACTTCTGCAGGTTGCGCCGAGCTCTGCAGGTCTTCCACAAATGTTTCAATGATGCCAAAGGCAGCAGAATCCGCACAAATATCCTTTGACCATGTGTACTGGTTTTGAATGGAACAAGACCTGGATGCTACAGAATAAGCAGGCTGTGCACTAGTTAAGCTACTGGTGGACTTTTTAACTAGGAACTCACTCACTGCTTGAGTGGCATTTCTCTTAAATTCCTCACTTGAGAGTTTTCTAATACAATTGAACAGACTGGTCAAAGAAGCTGTGGCCTTACTTCTGCTGTCCTCATTTTGACAGGAGAACTCATATACTATTGGTGATGAGGCCCTGGAATGGGAGATATCCCCAAGCTGAGCCAGAACACCCTCTACAAATTTCTCTCTCTCAATAGAGAAGTCTGATCCTTTTTCTCCAACAGTGTACAGGGGGTCCTCCTTTGACATCTCAGTGTTGTACAAGACCAGAAGCGCTGAGATGACTTCTTTGGTGCAAGTTGTCAGAAGGAGCTTGCTTTCTTCTGACTCTGTTTTTGCCCAAAGAAGTTTTGAGCTCTCACTTAGGCCTCTTTGTAAAGTAACTGCACCAGTGGACTCTGGCAACTGAGGCTCACTCTTACTGGGCCTATATTTCATGTTTAAGCAAGGAAGTGGAACTGTCTCCTTAAACTCAGCATTTGTGATGTTATCATCAGATGTGACAATGCTCTTTAAGGCACATCGCTGAAGCTTGCCGAAATAATCTTTCAAGTTGTTTTGGATGCTGTGGTAAATGTGAACAGCAGCAGACCAGGCACTCTTCTGTTGAGGACTCTCTTCAGATTCAGCCAAGGACTTCATATCTGACACAAAAGTCTTAACAACTACTGACGCTGCTGAGCCCACTGGTTGAATTGACTCTGTCTTTACAATGCCAGAGAATGTTTGACCTGATACAGCACCTGTTAACTCAGACTGAATGACTGAACTAGGAAAGCTCAAACTACTGACTTTTTTGGCAAGAACTCCACTCACTGCTTGTATTGCTGATGTTTGAAACTCCCGGCTGGAGAGTTTTTGGATGCTCTTAGATGTGAGCGTGCAGGAGGAACCAGATTCACCAATATTGTAGCTGTTCTCGTATTTCCTTATCAGGGCATCAAGATCCTCAATGAAGCCAACATGCGATGCCAAAAACGTGATCTTGTCCTTCAGATCTTCCAGCAAATTCTGTTCGTTCTCGTCAACAAAAGCAACCATTGTGTCAGAGATCGTGGTCATGACTTGCCCTGTTAGACTCTTGCTCTCTTGGTCAACTTTTTCAAGTTTAGCAGCCAGCTCTCTCACCATGCTCTCAGTCACCTTGGTCTGTGAGTCTCCCCTTACCGGTGTCACTAGAGAGGTTTGGCTAGCGGAGGCACTCTTAACGACCACTGATAAGGCCGACTTGACATCTTTAGCCAACTCTGCCATTACAGCAGGGGTTAGCATCATAGAGCCTGCACTTCCAGATGGAGAATTGGACATGCATGCAAGTTTGGAGAGAGAACCTTGCAGGCTGTCCTGCACACAGGTGACGAGGGTGTCCTCTGAGACACCTAAGAGGACTTGTAGCGTCTCAGATTTGGTTGTTTTCTTTTGCACATCAGACAGAGAGGTTAGAGTCCTTGGGAAAAAAACAACAGAAATCATCAAAGTCAAACAAATAATATGTAAGGCTGTGATGCACATTCAGTGTGTCAAATACATCTGCACCATTGAAAACAATGAGGAAAACGCTGCTGTTTCTCTGAGAAAAAACCTTAGTGTGATGTCAGCCTAACTGCTTAATTTCTAAAGCCCAATAAAATGTATTTTGTATAAGTCATTTTTATTGAAACTGTAGATATCTATCTATCCTGGCAATATCTATCCTCTACAAAAATCAAAATTGCTATAAACTTCAAATACTGTAACTTCTAATAACTTCAAGGACAATCCAAGGCAGTTTGAAGAAATGTTAAAGGGAAATTTCTAAATGTTTCAACTTCATATTCATCATCTCCAGCACCACCCCAACATCAGCATATGTGAAAAACGGGCATTTCTATGTTTTGTAGTAAAAAAGAAAGAGGAAGATAAGTGTTTTCTATGACATCATCAACCAATTAGTAGGCAATGCCTACTCATAATTGGTTAAAATCACACGATGCACACTGATGATGTCATTAGAATCTAGAGCTGAGCATTTAACCAACATTTTTGTTATTTTAGGTTTTTACACAACTAATTGACTGACGTCGGCTCAATTACTTGAATTCCATATAGTTAATTTTTTTCTTATTCTGTGAGCTCGATGCTCAGTTTCTGTAGAGATAAATCAGATCAACCACAAACTATGCTATGTAGTAGGGAGTTGTAGTTTCCAACAGGCCAATATTCTACATAGTTCAGCACAGAAAATATGGCAATTAATTCCCATAATCCATTGCACACCCACTTGCTTGTCCACTCTGTGTGGAGCAGATACGGAAACCTCATTGACTGAGACGGAGAGACGAGAGAATGCATGAGAGAGATAAAAAGCAGTTGCGTTGCGAGGATTCTCTACCTGGAAATACATGATCTAAGTGATTGACAGTTGGTGTTCAGCGGTCATAAAAGTAGGTCTTATTTAATTTGAAGAACTACTAAAATAGTGATTTTGTCAGACAGGATAAGCAGCAGCTCTATAGAGATGAGTTGATGACTTGGAATGAAATAATAAAGTCATCAAATAAATATTTTATATGAGAAAGTAAATGATGGTTGATAAGTCATAAACAGTAATGGACAGTCACTACCATCATGGGACTTTTATTCATTGTTTTATTATGTGTTGTTACAGCATTCAACACACATAATCCATAGTGCATTCAATGTCTAAAAAAAGTATTGAAATCCAAAACCGTGATTATTTTTTAAATATTTGAATCGAAACCAAACCAACCTCAAAAAGCACTAATTTCTCAGCACTATTGGAAACAGTTACATCCCTCTATATTTTTTTTACTACAAAGCACGGAAATGTGTAATTTTCACATATGGTGATGCTGGAGATGAATATGAAGTTGTTAAATTTCCCTTTAAGAACATACCTCATGGCCCCCTTGGGCAGGTAGCTTCCACTGCCCTTAGTCAGGTAAATCTCCTTGAACTTAAGTTGTGATTCCTGCTCTTCTTCCTCTTCCTGCTCCATACAGTTGGAGGAAGGGTAGGGAGTCGGGATGCGAAAGCTATTGTAAAGCTTTCGACTGCCTGGCCTCTTAGGTACACCAGCCTCAGTAAATCTCACGCGGGACTTGGTGTTAGTCTTATCGTCTAACAGACTGGTGAGTGACGCTGTGAGAGATCTCTGTGACAATGGAGAGGAGGCAGCATCTTGGATGCCCAGTAGTTCGTAAAGACCTGGGATGATGATCTGCATCAGCTTGTCCGATAAAAACTGGACAATCCTCAGACACAAGCCGGCAAGCTGTTGTTTTGTCAGCTGTATTCCAGAAACAGAAGAAGTGTTTTAAAATGTTGCATAGTGCATCTTTCAAAAGCTTATGAACAAGGTTAAACATTAGGCAGAGTTTTCATGGTAATCTGATTAAATTGTCAGTAACATGATCTTACCGGGTCAAACATGCCCTCACGAATCCCCCTCCATTGCCTGAAAACAATATTGTTATAAATGTTGTCATATCAGGATGCGTGGCAGAATTGTTTTTATTTAATTATTTGCCTGATCGTGAAGTTATACTTGCTTTGTGTCAGTTGTTTTGGCAAAATTGCAATGTGACAACTTTTCTAGCAATGAATTTTTTTTCCCCGATTGATCAGTTTCTAATTTGATCTTATTTCCTTGAAGGTGTGATAGTACCAAAGAAAACAGAACATACTTCTCAGTTAGGTTTTGAAGGAAGTCCATAAGTGTCAGATGTTCCACATTGTTGAGCTTCCCCTCTTCTGTGGTTTCCATCACTGAGGTTGCTCTGCTCCTGGTAGAATTGCTCTGCTCCTGGTAGAAATGTAATTATATTGCAAATAATCAAACTTAATATACAACAAATATCATACTGAAATGATTATTAACTGTTAAAGAGTGGAGGAGCATTGGCAACGTTGGGCCAATTAAACAACTGCAACACAACAGAGATAGTTGTGGTACGTCAACATTGCCAATGATAGCATCACTATAACATTTTATTGGATTAATGTTGTACTATGAAATGACAAGGTCAACTTACCATCTCATTGACAGCTTCAGAGGTCAGGTGGTCATCCATCACACAGACAGGCAGGTCTAGAGACTGGGACAAGGCTCTATGGTCATAACCAGGAGAGAATGGAAACAACATCAGAGCAGTCCCAATGGCAGAATCTAACCACTGTCTTCATGTCAAAGACTCACTCACTCATTTGCTTTGTCAGACCTACCCCTTAGAATGACTTCGATATTAACACTGTTAGTAAGAGATCTCTCAATAATAATTCTCACAATAGCATATTGGTAGTAGTCAGTGACATATTAAAGCTAAGCAGGGCTGGGTGTAGTTAAAACCCTGAATGGGGTTCGATCCCGGGCTGAGGTGCTGCCTATTGTTTTTTTCTGAAAGTGTATATAATGTTGAAAATCTGACATGGTTTCAAAGGTACAAATTCAACCTATTTTATACAAGGTTTGGCTATGCTGAATTTAGTTTACAATGATGACATCATCCTGTGGTTGAAATTTCACCCTCAAAACAACAGTTAGGCCTATACCCCAATATATCCACTACCCCCCCCCCCCCCCCACCCTACACACACACACACACACACACACACTTTATATTTTACCAATATATATGGAGCCACCAGCCCTAAAGCATGAACATGTTTTTTTGGTAGAAAATGTGGATTAAGAGAAGCAAAATGATCTTTTCGCTAGTTTAATCTAAATGGAAGGGCAACATGACATTGACAAACTTTGACATATCTGCTTTCACCGGGATTTAAAAACCCAGGCTTTCCTAAAATGTTTACCTCAGCCAGTCTAGAACCCAGGTGTGTCTGCATATACCCCATTATCTCCACTACCGAGGTGTGTCTGCAAAACACATGCACTCCTCCATAAGGTTCATGGCTTGCCTATTGTTTTATCCCAGTACAAGAGGGGCAACTGGATTCAGGATTAAACACAAGCAGTCTTTAAGGTATATCTTATTACAGTTTAGGCCTACCTTATTATTTTCTTCCATCTGGCAATATCATTTTAAGGAATGAAATCTGTTTTGTTGCTAGTATTATTATTAACTGTAGGAAAATACAGCTGTAGAGTACAAGAATCAGCTACTTTCTGAAGGGCAGCCAAGCTCATAAGCAATTTAGAACCTACAGACAATTATGACAAAATTGGAACGCATGAATGTGTCACAAACGCCTTGTGGTCACATGTTATTTTAGGGCGTGGCTCCGCATTCGTGACCGGGTCTCTTATTTCTATTTCCCGGTATCCGTTAGTGCTGGAATTTGCGATTAATACTTATTTATTTCCCGGTATCCGTTAGTGCTGGAATTTGCGATTAATACTTTTCTCATGCCGAAACCGGATTAAATACATACCGGTAGTCAAAAATTATGATATTCGCAATGTCATTAAGCAACAAAAACAACAAAAAAAGCGTCTACAATTTCGAAACATGATTTTGTTATCAGTTCAGTACCATTTGTTTGATTTTGTGGACCCACGACTAGCCTTTATCCATGTTAGCTAGTTGCTAGCGATGCTAGTCAGCATAGGCTGCTACGTGATAAACAGTTCGCGTCAGCGAATTAGCTACCTAGCTAGCCAGCCTAACAAGCTGTCACATCCAGTGGAAACCGATGCAACCCTGCTGCCAAATAAGGGCTAGCTCGATGACCCGTGGCAACAGTGAGGTCCCCATGAGTTTCAAGGCTTTAATAAGTGCTGTCGTGCAGAAAAAGCGAATAAAATACTGGTTGATGAGCTAGCTAAATTAGCTAGCAAGACGGGTATGACCGTTAACAGCTTGCATGCACAAATGCATGACGACACATTGTATCTCAGTGAAGCAGGCATGCAGAACGAGATCGCCCCACCAAGCCAGATAGTAGAGGGGTACAACAACGCCGGGACACAGAGGCATAGCTCATACAATTATATTTTGTTCCAGACAATACATGTTGAAAAATAAATACCTGCGTCAAATACATGGAATCGCATGCTAGTGCAAAGATCGCTTGCATTAATTAAAAATAATAAAATCCGGTGACCACTAGATGGACTCGTATACCCACATTTAGATCAACTATACTTGATTTTTCATCAGTACTGTGAATGACAAGCCCACTGAATCTAGTTTAATAATCTTTATACTCAGCAGGTAGAGGCCTAGGTACTTCAAATCAGTGCTTAATTTGAGCAGGATCATGCCAGAACAGGATCCGGCACCGTTCCGTTCTGGACTGTTTTGTTCCGGAACCTATTTGGCCGAATCCCGTGCCATGAAAAATAATTTTCACTTTTTTCTATGTAACAATTGTAATAAAAGCGATCAAAGTTCATTTGAGTTGCCTCTTCGTCAATTATCCTACCCACTCATCTCTCCAGAGTTGCACTTCATCATTTGTTTCCTTATAGAATCATAGCTGCATGAAGGGTTCTGGAGGAATTTTCTAAAGTTACGGAATTACTGTTCAGAAATAACTTGAATCATTCAGAATAGCCTAATACGTCATGAGAAACCCTCTAATTTAGCTACAGAGGACCAATGGTCCCTTTTTTAAAATAGCCTAGCTGCGGATTGTAGCCCAATAACAAAGAATAGCCTACAGTCGGGAACGCGAGGCAAATCTGTCAGTGAAAAAACAGCACGCAGACAAAACAGGTCTTTTGCAATATTTCAAATACAATCGAGGGGAAACACAGATTGAAAAGCAATGACTCTTGCTGAAAAGATAAGACTATGCTGTAGACTACCAAAATATTTGATCAACTCCCAAACATTGTTTTTACAAAACAGAGAGAGGGAGAGATAGGCTTTTGACACGAGCGCATCGACAATCTCCAGCGAGTGAGCTGCGCATCATTGGGTGAGTCAGTGAAACTGGAAAGCATTTTTAGGACTAATTTCCTCCTCATATTGTAGCCTACTATATGTTTCTCCACAAACCTAGGCCTATAGGCTATTGATGGATTCAAGACAATGTCGTTTTTATTGATCTCAGATACTAAATTTGTCAGCGTCAAAGTATCCTGCCATTTCGATCATTTGTGCGGATTTTAAAAAAGATAATGCCAAAGTCTCCAGTCATGTAAAAGGATGTAGAATTGCACGAAATGCGGTTTTTAAAAAGGCCAACACTTTCCCGGACCCTTGGCTACTAAAAATGTTCCCCATGTGTTCACCTTCTGTAAATGGCTCTACTCAAATGTGATGATATGCGTTCAATGCTCTATTATAAAAGGTGATCTTTTTTTCTCATGAGTTCTGGTACCACAGAACCCCCCTTCTAGCACTCACTTTTTGTTCGGACACCTCCCAATTTACAAATTAAACTCTGCTTCAGATTTTTATTTTACAAGGCAAGTCAGTTAAGAACAAATTCTTATTTTCAAGAAAGGCCAAGGAACAGTGGGTTAACTGCCTGTTCAGGGGCAGAACGACAGATTTGTATCTTGTCAGTGCAGGGATTTGAACTTGCAACCTTTTGGTTACTAGTCCAACTCTCTAACCACTAGGCTACTTGTCTTCATGAAGGGTTTCATGTGAGCCTGGTTGCATCCCCCACTCAAAAAGACAATGAGAAGTGTGTTTAATTCCCAATGTGTTTTCACTATGCGTTCAACCATCTAAAAGCACAACCAAATTCCATTGGAAAAACTGTCTGATTTCTGGTTTATCTGTCATCTAAATGTGTTTTCACAGCACTTTGAACCATTTAAAAGCACAACAAAGTTCAAATGGAAATACAATGTCAGACATTTAGTATTTATACAACTATTGAAATGTTTTATCAATGTGCTTTATCTAATAGCACAACCAAATGACCTGGATTGTAGTTGAGATTACATTAAAAGAACAGTGTGCAAGTGATCAATGCTGTTTGAGATTCTGCGCAGATTATTATAGCAATTGGGAAGATCTCCACAGATCTGCGACCTTAAAATGCTATTTTTTTATTCCTTGTTTTTTCACCTTTTATTTAATCAGGTAGGCCAGTTGAGAACATGTTCTCTTTTACAACTGCGACCTGGCAAAGATGAAGCAAAGCAGTGCGACCAAAAACAACAACACAGAGTTACACACGTCACTACCTTGAACATGCACGCTTTGTCAAAATGTGGTGCTCATTTTAAGGTTGAATAAATACTGTTCCATTAGTTTGTAAGGTACACTGAACTTTAGGCTATCTACTGTATTACTAAAGTAATATTGAATTATGTTTGGTTGACAACGAAACCAAATATCAAAATTGCCCTTGCTAGAAGCATATGTTTCAGACATAAGGAAGTGGATGGCTGCAAACTTTCTACTTTTAAACTCGGACAAAACAGAGATGCTTGTTCTAGGTCCCAAGAAACAAAGAGATCTTCTGTTGAATCTGACAATTAATCTTAATGGTTGTACAGTCGTCTCAAATAAAACTGTGAAGGACCTCTGCGTTACTCTGGACCCTGATCTCTCTTTTGAAGAACATATCAAGACCATTTCAAGGACAGCTTTTTTCCATCTACGTAACATTGCAAAAATCAGAAGCTTTCTGTCCAAAAATGATGCAGAAAAATTAATCCATGCTTTTGTCACTTCTAGGTTAGACTACTGCAATGCTCTACTTTCCGGCTACCTGGATAAAGCACTAAATAAACTTCAGTTGGTGCTAAATGCGGCTGCTAGAATCCTGACTAGAACCAAAAATGTTGATCATATTACTCCAGTGCTAGCCTCTCTACACTGGCTTCCTGTCAAAGCAAGGGCTGATTTCAAGGTTTTACTGCTAACCTACAAAGCATTACATGGGCTTGCTCCTACCTATCTCTCTGATTTGGTCCTGCCATACATACCTACACGTACGCTACGGTCACAAGACGCAGGCCTCCTAATTGTCCCTAGAATTTCTAAGCAAACAGCTGGAGGCAGGGCTTTCCTATAGAGCTCCATTTTTATGGAACGGTCTGCCTACCCATGTCAGAGACGCAAACTCGGTCTCAACCTTTAAGTCTTTACTGAAGACTCATCTCTTCAGTGGGTCATATGATTGAGTGTAGTCTGGCCCAGGAGTGGGAAGGTGAACGGAAAGGCTCTGGAGAAACGAACCGCCCTTGCTGTCTCTGCCTGGCCGGTTCCCCTCTTTCCACTGGGATTCTCTGCCTCTAACCCTATTACAGGGGCTGAGTCACTGGCTTACTGGGGCCCTCTCATGCCGTCCCTGGAAGGGGTGCGTCACCTGAGTGGGTTGATTCACTGATGTGGTCATCCTGTCTGGGTTGGCGCCTACCCCTTGGGTTGTGCCATGGCGGAGATCTTTGTGGGCTATACTCGGCCCTGTCTCAGGATGGTAAGTTGGTGGTTGAAGATATCCCTCTAGTGGTGTGGGGGCTGTGCTTTGGCAAAGTTTGTGGGGTTATATCCTTCCTGTTTGGCCCTGTCCGGGGGTGTCCTCGGATGGGTCCACAGTGTCTCCTGACCCCTCCTGTCTCAGCCTCCAGTATTTATGCTGCAGTAGTTTGTGTCGGGGGGCTAGGGTCAGTTTGTTATATCTGGAGTACTTCTCCTGTCCTATTCGGTGTCCTATGTGAATCTAAGTGTGCGTTCTCTAATTATCTCCTTCTCTCTCTCGGAGGACCTGAGCCCTAAGACCATGCCCCAGGATTACCTGACATGATGACTCCTTGCTGTCCCCAGTCCACCTGGCCGTGCTGCTGCTCCAGTTGCAACTGTTCTGCCTTCTTATTATTCGAACATGCTGATCATTTATGAACATTTGAACATCTTGGCCATGTTCTGTTTTAATCTCCACCCGGCACAGCCAGAAGAGGACTGGCCACCCCACATATGCTCTCTCTAATTCTTTCTTTTTTCTCTCTCTCTCTCGGAGGACCTGAGCCCTAGGACCATGCCCCAGGACTACCTGACATGATGACTCCTTGCTGTCCCCAGTCCATCTGACTGTGTTGCTGCTCCAGTTTCAACTGTTCTGCCTTATTATTATACGACCATGCTGGTCATTTATGAACATTTGAACATCTTGGCCATGTTCTGTTATAATCTCCACCCGGCACAGCCAGAAGAGGACTGGCCACCCCACATAGCCTGGTTCCTCTCTAGGTTTCTTCCTAGGTTTTGGCCTTTCTAGGGAGTTTTTCCTAGCCACCGTGCTTCTACACCTGCATTGCTTGCTGTTTGGGGTTTTAGGCTGGGTTTCTGTACAGCACTTTGAGATATCAGCTGATGTACGAAGGGCTATATAAATAAATTTGATTTGATATCACCATTTGAAGGAGACGTATCTTCTGCTTGGATAGTAACCTTCTGTGCCACTGACTTAGTCTGGCTTTAATTCCAGTTTGTCTAAAAATGAATCATTTATATGTTAGATTCACGTCTCCATCTCAACCAGAAATCTAAGTTAAAGAATAGGTCTATATTTAATCAAATCAAACTTTAAATGCACTTTAAATAAAGTTTGATTCAATTTAGTCCTATTCTTTAACTTAGATTTTTGGTTGAGATGGAGACGTGAATCCAAAATGTGAATGATTAACTTGGAAGATTCAATTTGAAATCAACCAAAGCTTGAGACACTAGGCCCATACTGTATGCCTTGTCTATTAGTTGAACTCTGGGTTGAATTGAAACAATAGCTGTTACATCTCATTTGCTTTGTCAAACCTACCCCTTGGAATGACTTCGATATTAACACTGAATATATTTTGTTATTAAGAGATCTCTCAATAATCATTCTCACAATAGCATATTGGTAGTAGTCAGTGACATATTAAAGCTAAGCAGGGCTGGGTGTAGTTAAAACCCTGGATGGGGTTCGATCCCGGGCTGAGGTGCTGCCCAGCCTATTGTTTTTTTCTGAAAGTGTATATAATGTTGAAAATCTGACATTGTTTCAAAGGTACAAATTCAACCTATTTTATACAAGGTTTGGCTATGCTAATTTTGATTACAATGATGACATCATCCTGTGGTTGAAATTTCACCCTCAAAACAACAGATTATGTTGACGATTCAATGTATTTTCCAAGAAGATTCCATGTCACAATACATTGACAAATTACGCTGAAACAACGTTGATTCAACCAGTTTGTGCCCAGTGGGATGCCTGCGCTGTAACATGTTAGTAGAAGATAACACTAACCACTGGTACAGGGTCAACTGTTCTTTCACCCCCCTAATGGGTCATCTGATCCTAAACCTGTGGTTTAAGACAACCGATACCTTGAGCTGATTAAAATACTAATTGACCAGAAACATGCTAATTTTGAAACAAACCTATTGTATATGAAGATGCTTGTGTTTCCAACTTCCCAAAGTTAGTAAACATCCAGGGTTTAGAGGATGAAGACAGTGTAGGCCTATACCGCATCTTATCCACGACCCCCCCCCCCCCACACACACACACACACACACACACTTTACATTTGACCAATATGTATGGAGCCACCAGCCCTAAAGCTTGAACCTGTTTTTTTGCTAGAAAATGTGGATTAAGAGAAGCAAAATGATCCTTTTCGCTAGTTTCATCTAAATGGAAGGGCAACATGACATTGACAAACCTTGTCATATCTGCTTTCACCGGGATTTAAAAACCCAGGCTTTCCTAAAATGTTTACCTCAGCCAGTTTAGAACCCAGGTGATTCTACAAAACACATGTACTCCTCCATAAGGTTCATGGGTTCCCTATTGTTTTATCCCAGTACAAGAGGGGCAACTGGATTCAGGATTAAACACAAGCAGTCTTTAAGGTATATCTTATTACAATTTAGGCCTACCTTATTATTTTCTTCCATCTGGCAATATCATTTTAAGGAATGAAATCTGTTTTGTTGCTAGAATTATTATTAACTGTAGGAAAATACAGCTGTAAAGTACAAGAATCAGCTACTTTCTGAAGGGCAGCCAAGCATATAAGCAATTTAGAACCTAGACAATTATGACAAAATTGGAACGCATGAATGTGTCACAAACGCCTTGTGGTCACATGTTATTTTAGGGCGTGGCTCCGCATTCGTGACCGGTTCTCTTATTTCTGTTTCCCGGTATCCGTTAGTGCTGGAATTTGCGATTAATACTTTTCTCATGCCGAAACCGGATTAGATACATACCCGGTAGTTAAATGTCAAAAATGATTATATTCGCAATGTCATTAAACAACAACAACATAAATAGCTACTACATTTTCGAAATATGATTTTGTCATCAGGTCAGTACCATTTGTTTGATTTTGTGGACCCACGACTAAACTTTATCTATGTTAGCTAGTTGCTAGCGACGCTAGTCAGCATAGGCTGCTACGTGATAAACAGTTCGCGTTAGCGAATTAGCTACCTAGCTAGCCAGCCTAACAAGCTGTCACATCCAGTGGAAACCGATGCAACCCTGCTGCCAAATAAGGGCTAGCTCGATGACCCGTGGTAACAGTGAGGTCCCCATGAGTTTCAAGGCTTTAATAAGTGCTATCGTGCAGAAAAAGCGAATAAAATACTGGTTGATGAGCTAGCTAAGTTAGCTAGCAAGACGGATATGACCGTTAAAAGCGTGCATGCACAAATGCATGACGACACATATGAATATGAATATAAGTGAGGCAGGCATGCAGAACGAGATCGCCCCACCAAGTCAGACAGTAGAGGGGTACAACAACGCCGGTACACAGAGGCATAGCTCATACAATTATAATTTGTCCGGGTCAATGACTATCCTTGTTGAATAATAAATACCTGCGTCAAATATGTGGGTATCTGGGACACTGTAAAGTCCATGGAGAATAAGAACACCTCCTCCCAGCTGCCCACTGCACTGAAGATAGGAAACACTGTCACCACTGATAAATCCACCATAATTGAGAATTTCAATAAGCATTTTTCTACGGCTGGCCATGCTTTCCACCTGGCTACTCCTACCCCGGACAACAGCACTGCACCCCCAACAGCAACTCGCCCAAGCCTTCCCCATTTCTCCTTCTCCCAAATCCATTCAGCTGATGTTCTGAAAGAGCTGCAAAATCTGGACCCCTACAAATCAGCCGGGCTAGACAATCTGGACCTTTTCTTTCTAAAATTATCTGCCGAAATTGTTGCCACCCCTATTACTAGCCTGTTCAACCTCTCTTTCGTGTCGTCTGAGATTCCCAAAGATTGGAAAGCAGCTGCGGTCATCCCCCTCTTCAAAGGGGGGGACACTCTTGACCCAAACTGCTACAGACCTATATCTATCCTACCGTGCCTTTCTAAGGTCTTCGAAAGCCAAGTCAACAAACAGATTACCGACCATTTCGAATCTCACCATACCTTCTCTGCTATGCAATCTGGTTTCAGAGCTGGTCATGGGTGCACCTCAGCCACGCTCAAGGTCCTAAACGATATCTTAACCGCCATCGATAAGAAACATTACTGTGCAGCCGTATTCATTGATCTGGCCAAGGCTTTCGACTCTGTCAATCACCATATCCTCATCGGCAGACTCGACAGCCTTGGTTTCTCAAATGATTGCCTCGCCTGGTTCACCAACTACTTCTCTGATAGAGTTCAGTGTGTCAAATCGGAGGGTCTGCTGTCCGGACCTCTGGCAGTCTCTATGGGGGTGCCACAGGGTTCAATTCTTGGACCGACTCTCTTCTCTGTATACATCAATGAGGTCGCTCTTGCTGCTGGTGAGTCCCTGATCCACCTCTACGCAGACGACACCATTCTGTATACTTCCGGCCCTTCTTTGGACACTGTGTTAACAACCCTCCAGGCAAGCTTCAATGCCATACAACTCTCCTTCCGTGGCCTCCAATTGCTCTTAAATACAAGTAAAACTAAATGCATGCTCTTCAACCGATCGCTACCTGCACCTACCCGCCTGTCCAACATCACTACTCTGGACGGCTCTGACTTAGAATACGTGGACAACTACAAATACTTAGGTGTCTGGTTAGATTGTAAACTCTCCTTCCAGACCCATATCAAACATCTCCAATCCAAAGTTAAATCTAGAATTGGCTTCCTATTTCGCAACAAAGCATCCTTCACTCATGCTGCCAAACATACCCTTGTAAAACTGACCATCCTACCAATCCTCGACTTTGGCGATGTCATTTACAAAATAGCCTCCAATACCCTACTCAACAAATTGGATGCAGTCTATCACAGTGCAATCCGTTTTATCACCAAAGCCCCATATACTACCCACCATTGCGACCTGTACGCTCTCGTTGGCTGGCCCTCGCTTCATACTCGTCGCCAAACCCACTGGCTCCATGTCATCTACAAGACCCTGCTAGGTAAAGTCCCCCCTTATCTCAGCTCGCTGGTCACCATAGCATCTCCCACCTGTAGCACACGCTCCAGCAGGTATATCTCTCTAGTCACCCCCAAAACCAATTCTTTCTTTGGCCGCCTCTCCTTCCAGTTCTCTGCTGCCAATGACTGGAACGAACTACAAAAATCTCTGAAACTGGAAACACTTATCTCCCTCACTAGCTTTAAGCACCAACTGTCAGAGCAGCTCACAGATTACTGCACCTGTACATAGCCCACCTATAATTTAGCCCAAACAACTACCTCTTTCCCAACTGTATTTAATTTTTATTTATTTATTTATTTTGCTCCTTTGCACCCCATTATTTTTTATTTCTACTTTGCTCATTCTTCCATTGCTAAACTACCATTCCAGTATTTTACTTGCTATATTGTATTTACTTTGCCATCATGGCCTTTTTTGCCTTTACCTCCCTTCTCACCTCATTTGCTCACATTGTATATAGACTTGTTTATACTGCATTATTGACTGTATGTTTGTTTTTACTCCATGTGTAACTCTGTGTCGTTTTATCTGTCGAACTGCTTTGCTTTATCTTGGCCAGGTCGCAATTGTAAATGAGAACTTGTTCTCAACTTGCCTACCTGGTTAAATAAAGGTAAAATAAAATAAATAAATAAAAAATATATGGCATCGCATGCTAGTGCAAAGATAGCTTGCATGGATTTTTTTTTAAATCCGGTGACCACTAGATGGCCTCGTATACCCAAATTTAGATCAAATATAATTGATTTTTCATCAGTACTGTGAATGACAAGCCCACTGAATCTAGTTTAATAATCTTTATACTCAGCAGGTAGAGGCCTAGGTACTTCAAATCAGTGCTTAATTTGAGCCGGATCATGCCAGAACAGTATCCGGCACCTTTCCGTTCTGCTTTGTTCCGGAACCTATTTGGCCGAATCCGGTACCTCTCGTGCCATGAAAAATCATTTTCACTTTTTGCTATGTAACAATTATAATAAAAGCGATCAAAGTTCATTCGAGTTGCCTCTTCGTCAATTATCCTACCCACTCATCTCTCCAGAGTTGCACTTCATCATTTGTTTCCTTATAGAATCATAGCTGCATGAAGGGTTCTGGAGGAATTTTCTAAAGTTACGGAATTACTGCTGTCTGTTCAGAAATAAATTAAATAATTCAGAATAGCCTAATACGTCATGAGAAGCCCTATAATTTAGCTACAGAGGACCAATAGCTTCTTTTTTAAATAGCCCTAGCTGCGGATTGTAGCCCAATAACAAAGAATAGCCTACAGTCGTGAACGCGAGGCAAATCTGTCAGTGAAAAAACAGCACGCAGACAAAACAGGCCTTTTGCAATATTTCAAATACAATCGAGGGAAAACACAGGTTGAAAAGCAATGACTCTTGCTGAAAAGATAAGACTATGCTGTAGACTACCAAAATATTTGATCAACTCCCAAACATTGTTTTACAAAACAGGGAGAGGGAGAGATAGGCTTTTGACACGAGCGCATCGACAATCTCCAGCGAGTGAGCTGCGCATCATTGGGCGAGTCAGTGAAACTGGAAAGCATTTTTAGGACTAATTTCCTCCTCATATTGTAGCCTACTATATGTTTTCTCACAAACCTAGGCCTATAGGCTATTGATGGATTCAAGACAAGGTCGTTTTTTATTGATCTCAGACACTAAGTTTGTCAGTGTCAAAGTAGCCTGCCATTTCGATCATTTCTGCGGATTAAAAAAGATAATGCCAAGTCTCCAGTCATGTAAAATTATGTAGAATTGCACGGAAATGCGGTTTTAGAAAGGCCAACACTTTCCCGGACCCTAGGCTACTAAAAATGTTCTCCATGTTTGCACCTTCTATATGTGTGCACCCAAGTCCATAGGGGAGTTGTAGCAATGGGACAAGATTGTAACTACCAATTGGATACCACTAAATTGAAAAAAAAGAAGTCACCTTGGGGGTTTGTGGTATATGGCCAATATACCTCCGCGTTGCGTTGTGCCTAAGAACAGCCTTTGGCTGTGGTATATTGGCCATATACCACACCTCCTTGGGCCTTATTTCTTAATTGTACACAATTGGACACCTTTACAATTATTGTATGGTAAACATTGACATCTGTCTGGGTGGAACACCCTCCATTACGGCTCCATCAGTGTTGAGCCCCCTCAGTCTGATTGTATGGGACACTCAATTACGGCTACTTGTGTTTCCAATCTTCTTCCTCTGGCAGGATTACTTCCACGTGCAACTGTCAGACGACAAGTAGGTGAGGCACTTCCGGGAGCTGAGCTATGCTGGTGCCATCCTTCGGGACAGCTGGGTCCTGACAGACGTTGGCATCACCCCTAGCAGTGCCATCTGCTGCCTGCTGAAGGTACCAGCCGAACACCTAGCTGTTTCTATCTGTTTTCCACCGTGCTTGAAAATGCATATCAAAGTGAGCTGGGCTATTGCTTGAAACAGCTTCATACTACTATCATTAACATAAAGTGTTTCAGATATAGTGTGGTGATATATAGTATGGTTTTATAGTATGGGTTATATATATTATGGTGATATAGAGTGGTAATATACAGAATGATTATAGCATGGTGATATATGGTGGTGATAAATTGTATGGTTAAATAGTATGGTTATATAGTATGATTATATATATTATGGTGATATAGAG
>NW_022263936.1:0-38958 GCF_002021735.2 Oncorhynchus kisutch
AACCCAGCTCTAATGGACTCTGTCCCCACGATACATGACAACAACGGTGTTGGTGTTAACCCAGCTCTAATGGACTCTGTCACCACCACGAATACATGACAACAACAACGGGTTGGTGTTAACCCAGCTCTAACGGACTGTCACCACACGAATACATGACGACAACGGTGTTGGTGTTAACCCAGCTCTAACGGACTCTGTAACCACCACGAATACATGACAACAACGGTGTTGGTGTTAACCCAGCTCTAACGGACTCTGTCACCACCACGAATACATGACAACAACGGTGTTGGTGTTAACCCAGCTCTAATGGACTCTGTCGCCACCACAATACATGACGACAACGGTGTTGGTGTTAACCCAGCTCTAATGGACTCTGTCACCACGAATACATGACAAACAACGGTGTGGTGTTAACCCAGCTCTAACGGACTCTGTCACCACCACGAATACATGACAAAACGGTGTTGGTGTTAACCCAGCTCTAATGGACTCTGTCACCACCACAAATACATAACAACAAACGGTGTTGGTGTTAACCCAGCTCTAATGGACTCTGTCACCACCACGAATACATGACAACAACGGTGTTGGTGTTAACCCAGCTCTAACGGACTCTGTCACCACGAATACATGACAACAACGGTGTTGGTGTTAACCCAGCTCTAATGGACTCTGTCACCACCACGAATACATGACAACAACAACAGTGTTGGTGTTAACCCAGCTCTAACGGACTCTGTCACCACCACGAATACATGACGACAACGGTGTTGGTGTTAACCCAGCTCTAATGGACTCTGTCACCACCACGAATATATGACAACAACGGTGTTGGTCTTAAACCCAGCTCTAACGGACTCTGTCACCACCACGAATACATGACAACACAACAGTGTTGGTGTTAACCCAGCTCTAATGGACTCTGTCACCACCCACGAATACATGACGACAACGGTGTTGGTGTTAACCCAGCTCTAATGGACTCTGTCACCACAACAAATACATGACAACAACGGTGTTGTGTTAACCAGCTCTAATGGACTCTGTCACACCACGAATACATGACAACAACGGTGTTGGTGTTAACCAGCTCTAATGGACTCTGTCACCACGAATACATGACAACAACGGTGTTGGTGTTAACCCAGCTCTAACGGACTCTGTCACCCACGAAATACATGACAACAACGGTGTTGGTGTTAACCCAGCTCTAATGGACTCTGTCACACCACGAATACATGACAACAACGGTGTTGGTGTTACCCAGCTCTAATGGACTCTGTCACCACCACGAATACATGACAACAACGGTGTTGGTGTTAACCCAGCTCTAAAGGACTCTGTCACCACCACGAATACATGACAACAACGGTGTTGGTGTTAACCCAGCTCTAACGGACTCTGTCACCACGAATACATGACAACAACGGTGTTGGTGTTAACCCAGCTCTAACGGACTCTGTCACCACGAATACATGACAAACAACGGTGTTGGTGTTAACCCAGCTCTAATGGACTCTGTCACCACCACGAATACATGACAAAACAACGTGTTGGTGTTAACCCAGCTCTAACGGACTCTGTCACCACCACGAATACATGACGACAACGGTGTTGGTGTTAACCCAGCTCTAACGGGACTCTGTCACACCACGAATACATGACCACAACGGTGTTGGTGTTAACCCAGCTCTAACGGACTCTGTCACCACCACGAATACATGACGACAACGGTGTTGGTGTTAACCCAGCTCTAATGGACTCTGTCACCACCAAAATACATGACAACAACGGTGTTGGTGTTAACCCAGCTCTAATGGACTCTGTCACCACGAATACATGACAACAACGGTGTTGGTGTTAACCCAGCTCTAATGGACTCTGTCACCACCACGATACATGACAACAACGGTGTTGGTGTTAACCCAGCTCTAATGGACTCTGTCACCACGAATACATGACAACAACGGTGTTGGTGTTAACCCAGCTCTAACGGACTCTGTCACCACGAATACATGACAACAACGGTGTTGGTGTTAACCCAGCTCTAATGGACTCTGTCACCACACGAATACATGACAACAACAACAGTGTTGGTGTTAACCCAGCTCTAACGGACTCTGTCACCACCACGAATACATGACGACAACGGTGTTGGTGTTAACCCAGCTCTAACGGACTCTGTCACCACCACGAATACATGACGACAACGGTGTTGGTGTTAACCCAGCTCTAACGGACTCTGTCACCACCACGAATACATGACGACAACGGTGTTGGTGTTAACCCAGCTCTAACGGACTCTGTCACCACCACGAATACATGACGACAACGGGTTGGTGTTAACCCAGCTCTAATGGACTCTGTCACCACGAATACATGACAACAACGGTGTTGGTGTTAACCCAGCTCTAACGGACTCTGTCACCACCACGAATACATGACAACAACGGTGTTGGTGTTAACCCAGCTCTAATGGACTCTGTCACCACACAAATACATGACAACAACGGTGTTGGTGTTAACCCAGCTCTAATGGACTCTGTCACCACCACGAATACATGACAACAACGGTGTTGGTGTTAACCAGCTCTAACGGACTCTGTCACCACGAATACATGACAACAACGTGTTGGTGTTAACCCAGCTCTAATGGACTCTGTCACCACCACGAATACATGACAAAAACAACGTGTTGGTGTTAACCCAGCTCTAATGGACTCTGTCACCACCACGAATACATGACGACAACGGTGTTGGTGTTAACCCAGCTCTAATGGACTCTGTCACCACCACAAATACATGACAACAACGGTGTTGGTGTTAACCCAGCTCTAATGGACTCTGTCACCACCACGAATACATGACAACAACAACAGTGTTGGTGTTAACCCAGCTCTAATGGACTCTGTCACCACCACGAATACATGACAACAACGGTGTTGGTGTTAACCCAGCTCTAATGGACTCTGTCACCACCACAATACATGACAACAACGGTGTTGGTGTTAACCCAGCTCTAATGGACTCTGTCACCACCACGAATACATGACAACAACGGTGTTGGTGTTAACCCAGCTCTAATGGACTCTGTCACCACGAATACATGACAACAACGGTGTTGGTGTTAACCCAGCTCTAACGGACTCTGTCACCACGAATACATGACAACAACGGTGTTGGTGTTAACCCAGCTCTAATGGACTCTGTCACCACCACGAATACATGACGACAACGGTGTTGGTGTTAACCCAGCTCTAACGGACTCTGTCACCACCACGAATACATGACAACAACGGTGTTGGTGTTAACCCAGCTCTAACGGACTCTGTCACCACCACGAATACATGACGACAACGGTGTTGGTGTTAACCCAGCTCTAACGGACTCTGTCACCACCACGAATACATGACGACAACGGTGTTGGTGTTAACCCAGCTCTAACGGACTCTGTCACCACCACGAATACATGACGACAACGGTGTTGGTGTTAACCCAGCTCTAATGGACTCTGTCACCACCACGAATACATGACAACAACGGTGTTGGTGTTAACCCAGCTCTAACGGACTCTGTCACCACAAATACATGACAACAACGGTGTTGGTGTTAACCCAGCTCTAATGGACTCTGTCACCACCACGAATACATGACAACAACAACGGTGTTGGTGTTAACCCAGCTCTAATGGACTCTGTCACCACCACGAATACATGACAACAACGGTGTTGGTGTTAACCCAGCTCTAATGGACTCTGTCACCACGAATACATGACAACAACGGTGTTGGTGTTAACCCAGCTCTAATGGACTCTGTCACCACCACGAATACATGACAACAACGGTGTTGGTGTTAACCCAGCTCTAATGGACTCTGTCACCACCACGAATACATGACAACAACGGTGTTGGTGTTAACCCAGCTCTAATGGACTCTGTCACCACACGAATACATGACAACAACGGTGTTGGTGTTAACCCAGCTCTAATGGACGGACTCTGTCACCACGAATACATGACAACAACGGTGTTGGTGTTAACCCAGCTCTAATGGACTCTGTCACCACCACGAATACATGACAACGGTGTTGGTGTTAACCCAGCTCTAACGGACTCTGTCACCACCACGAATACATGACGACAACGGTGTTGGTGTTAACCCAGCTCTAATGGACTCTGTCACCACCACGAATACATGACGACAACGGTGTTGGTGTTAACCCAGCTCTAATGGACTCTGTCACCACCACGAATACATGACGACAACGGTGTTGGTGTTAACCCAGCTCTAACGGACTCTGTCACCACCACGAATACATGACGACAACGGTGTTGGTGTTAACCCAGCTCTAATGGACTCTGTCACCACCACGAATACATGACAACAACGGTGTTGGTGTTAACCCAGCTCTAATGGACTCTGTCACCACGAATACATGACAACAACGGTGTTGGTGTTAACCCAGCTCTAACGGACTCTGTCACCACCACGAATACATGACAACAACGGTGTTGGTGTTAACCCAGCTCTAATGGACTCTGTCACCACCACGAATACATGACGACAACGGTGTTGGTGTTAACCCAGCTCTAATGGACTCTGTCACCACCACGAATACATGACAACAACGGTGGTTGGTGTTAACCCAGCTCTAACGGACTCTGTCACCACGAATACATGACAACAACGGTGTTGGTGTTAACCCAGCTCGAACGGACTCTGTCACCACGAATACATGACAACAGCGGTGTTGGTGTTAACCCAGCTCTAATGGACTCTGTCACCACCACGAATACATGACAACAACAACAGTGTTGGTGGTAACCCAGCTCTAACGGACTCTGTCACCACCACGAATACATGACGACAACGGTGTTGGTGTTAACCCAGCTCTAAAGGACTCTGTCACCACCACGAATACATGACAACAACGGTGTTGGTGTTAAACCCAGCTCTAACGGACTCTGTCACCACCACGAATACATGACGACAACGGTGTTGGTGTTAACCCAGCTCTAATGGACTCTGTCTCCACCACAAATACATGACGACAACGGTGTTGGTGTTAAACCCAGCTCTAATGGACTCTGTCACCACGAATACATGACAACACCGGTGTTGGTGTTAACCCAGCTCTAACGGACTCTGTCACCACACGAATACATGACGACAACGGTGTTGGTGTTAACCCAGCTCTAACGCACTCTGTCACCACCACGAATACATGACGACAACGGTGTTGGTGTTAACCCAGCTCTAAGGACTCTGTCACCACCACGAATACATGACGACAACGGTGTTGGTGTTAACCCAGCTCTAACGGACTCTGTCACCACCACGAATACATGACGACAACGGTGTTGGTGTTAACCCAGCTCTAACGGACTCTGTCCACCACCACGAAAACATGACGACAGCGGTGTTGGTGTTAACCCAGCTCTGACGGACTCTGTCCACCACGAATACATGACGACAACGGTGTTGGTGTTAACCCAGCTCTAATGGACTCTGTCACCACGAATACACGACAACAACGGTGTTGGTGTAACCCAGCTCTAATGGACTCTGTCACCACCACGAATACATGACAACAGCGGTGTTGGTGTTAACCCAGCTCTAATGGACTCTGTCACCACCACGAATACATGACAACAACAACAGTGTTGGTGTTACCCAGCTCTAACGGACTCTGTCACCACCACGAATACATGACGACAACGGTGTTGGTGTTAACCCAGCTCTAATGGACTCTGTCACCACGATACATGACAACAACGGTGTTGGTGTTAACCCAGCTCTAACGGACTCTGTCACACCACGAATACATGACAACAACGGTGTTGGTGTTAACCCAGCTCTAATGGACTCTGTCACCACCACAAATACATACAACAACGGTGTGTGTGTTAACCCAGCTCTAATGGACTCTGTCACCCACATCGAATACATGACAACACGGTGTTGTGGTGTTAACCCAGCTCTACACGGACTCTGTCACCACGAATACATGACAACAACGGTGTTGGTGTTAACCCAGCTCTAATGGACTCTGTCACCACCACGAATACATGACGACAACGGTGGTGGTGTAACCCAGCTCTAACGGACTCTGTCACCACCACAATACATGACGACAACGGTGGTTGTGTTAACCCAGCTCTAATGGACTCTGTCACCACCCGAATACATGACAACAACGGTGTTGGTGTTAACCCAGCTCTAACGGGACTCTGTCACCACCACGAATACATGACAACAACGGTGTTTTGGTGTTAACCAGCTCTAACGGACCTCTGTCACCACCCCGAATACATACAACAACGGTGTTGGTGTTTAACCCAGCTCTAATGGACTCTGTCCACCACCACGAATACATGACAACAACGGTGTTGGTGTTAACCAGCTCTAATGGACTCTGTCACCACCACGAATACATGACAACAACGGTGTTGGTGTTAACCCAGCTCTAAATGGACTCTGTCACCACCACGAATACATGACGACAACGGTGTTGGTGTTAACCCAGCTCTAACGGACTCTGTCACCACCACGAATACATGACAACAACGGTGTTGGTGTTAACCCAGCTCTAATGGACTCTGTCACCACCACGAATACATGACAACAACGGTGTTGGTGTTAACCCAGCTCTAACGGACTCTGTCACCACGAATACATGACAACAACGGTGTTGGTGTTAACCCAGCTCTAACGGACTCTGTCACCACGAATACATGACAACAACGGTGTTGGTGTTAACCCAGCTCTAATGGACTCTGTCACCACCACGAATACATGACAACAACAACGGTGTTGGTGTTAACCCAGCTCTAACGGACTCTGTCAACCACCACGAATACATGACGACAACGGTGTTGGTGTTAACCCAGCTCTAACGGACTCTGTCACCACCACGAATACATGACAACACGGTGTTGTGTTAACCCAGCTCTAATCGGACTCTGTCACCACCACGAATACATGACTACAACGGTGTTGGTGTTAACCCAGCTCTAATGGACTCTGTCACCACCCACAAATATATGACAACAACGGTGTTGGTGTTAACCCAGCTCTAATGGACTCTGTCACCACCACGAATACATGACAACAACGGTGGTTGGTGTTAACCCAGCTCTAACGGACTCTGTCACCACGAATACATGACAACAACGGTGTTGGTGTTAACCCAGCTCTAACGGACTCTGTCACCACCACGAATACATGACAACAACGGTGTTGGTGTTAACCCAGCTCTAATGGACTCTGTCACCACCACAAATACATAACAACAACGGTGTTGGTGTTAACCCAGCTCTAATGGACTCTGTCACCACCACGAATACATGACAACAACGGTGTTGGTGTTAACCCAGCTCTAACGGACTCTGTCACCACGAATACATGACAACAACGGTGTTGGTGTTTAACCCAGCTCTAATGGACTCTGTCACCACCACGATACATGACAACAACAACAGTGTTGGTGTTAACCCAGCTCTAATGGACTCTGTCACCACCACGAATACATGACGACAACGGTGTTGGTGTTAACCCAGCTCTAATGGACTCTGTCACCACCACAATACATGACAACAACGGTGTTGGTGTTAACCCAGCTCTAACGGACTCTGTCACCACCACGAATACATGACAACAACGGTGTTGGTGTTAACCCAGCTCTAACGGACTCTGTCACCACGAATACATGACAACAACGGTGTTGGTGTTAACCCAGCTCTAATGGACTCTGTCACCACCACGAATACATGACAACAACAGGTGTTGGTGTTAACCCAGCTCTAACGGACTCTGTCACCACCACGAATACATGACGACAACGGTGTTGGTGTTAACCCAGCTCTAATGGACTCTGTCACCACCACGAATACATGACAACAACGGTGTTGGTGTTAACCCAGCTCTAACGGACTCTGTCACCACCACGAATACATGACGACAACGGTGTTGGTGTTAACCCATCTCTAATGGACACTGTCACCACCACGAATACATGACGACAACGTGTTGGTGTTAACCCAGCTCTAATGGACTCTGTCACCACCACGAATACATGACGACAACAGTGTTGGTGTTAACCCAGCTCTAACGGACTCTGTCACCACCACGAATACATGACGACAACGGTGTTGGTGTTAACCCAGCTCTAACGGACTCTGTCACCACCACGAATACATGACGACAACGGTGTTGGTGTTAACCCAGCTCTAATGGACTCTGTCACCACCACGAATACATGACGACAACGGTGTTGGTGTTAACCCAGCTCTAATGGACTCTGTCACCACCACGAATACATGACGACAACGGTGTTGGTGTTAACCCAGCTCTAATGGACTCTGTCCACCACAAATACATGACGACAACGGTGTTGGTGTTAACCCCAGCTCTAATGGACTCTGTCACCACGAATACATGACGACAACGGTGTTGGTGTTAACCCAGCTCTAATGGACTCTGTCACCACCACGAAATACATGACGACAACGGTGTTGGTGTTAACCCAGCTCTAACGGACTCTGTCACCACCACGAATACATGACGACAACGGTGTTGGTGTTAACCCAGCTCTAATGGACTCTGTCACCACCACGAATACATGACAACAACGGTGTTGGTGTTAACCCAGCTCTAACGGACTCTGTCACCACCACGAATACATGACAACAACGGTGTTGGTGTTAACCCAGCTCTAATGGACTCTGTCACCACCACGAATACATGACAACAACGGTGTTGGTGTTAACCCAGCTCTAATGGACTCTGTCACCACGAATACATGACAACAACGGTGTTGGTGTTAACCCAGCTCTAACGGACTCTGTCACCACCACGAATACATGACGACAACGGTGTTGGTGTTAACCCAGCTCTAACGGACTCTGTCACCACCACGAATACATGACAACAACGGTGTTGGTGTTAACCCAGCTCTAATGGACTCTGTCACCACCACGAATACATGACAACAACGGTGTTGGTGTTAACCCAGCTCTAATGGACTCTGTCACCACCACGAATACATGACAACAACGGTGTTGGTGTTAACCCAGCTCTAATGGACTCTGTCACCACCACGAATACATGACAACAACGGTGTTGGTGTTAACCCAGCTCTAACGGACTCTGTCACCACCACGAATACATGACAACAACGGTGTTGGTGTTAACCCAGCTCTAATGGACTCTGTCACCACGAATACATGACAACAACGGTGTTGGTGTTAACCCAGCTCTAATGGACTCTGTCACCACCACGAATACATGACAACAACGGTGTTGGTGTTAACCCAGCTCTAATGGACTCTGTCACCACCACGAATACATGACAACAACGGTGTTGGTGTTAACCCAGCTCTAACGGACTCTGTCACCACCACGAATACATGACAACAACGGTGTTGGTGTTAACCCAGCTCTAATGGACTCTGTCACCACCACGAATACATGACAACAACGGTGTTGGTGTTAACCCAGCTCTAATGGACTCTGTCACCACCACGAATACATGACAACAACGGTGTTGGTGTTAACCCAGCTCTAATGGACTCTGTCACCACCACGAATACATGACAACAACGGTGTTGGTGTTAACCCAGCTCTAACGGACTCTGTCACCACGAATACATGACAACAACGGTGTTGGTGTTAACCCAGCTCTAACGGACTCTGTCACCACGAATACATGACAACAACGGTGTTGGTGTTAACCCAGCTCTAATGGACTCTGTCACCACCACGAATACATGACAACAACGGTGTTGGTGTTAACCCAGCTCTAACGGACTCTGTCACCACCACGAATACATGACGACAACGGTGTTGGTGTTAACCCAGCTCTAACGGACTCTGTCACCACCACGAATACATGACGACAACGGTGTTGGTGTTAACCCAGCTCTAACGGACTCTGTCACCACCACGAATACATGACGACAACGGTGTTGGTGTTAACCCAGCTCTAATGGACTCTGTCACCACCACGAATACATGACGACAACGGTGTTGGTGTTAACCCAGCTCTAATGGACTCTGTCACCACGAATACATGACAACAACGGTGTTGGTGTTAACCCAGCTCTAATGGACTCTGTCACCACCACGAATACATGACAACAACGGTGTTGGTGTTAACCCAGCTCTAACGGACTCTGTCACCACGAATACATGGACAACAACGGTGTTGGTGTTAACCCAGCTCGAACGGACTCTGTCACCACGAATACATGACAACAGCGGTGTTGGTGTTAACCCAGCTCTAATGGACCTCTGTCACCACCACGAATACATGACAACAACAACAGTGTTGGTGTTAACCCAGCTCTAACGGACTCTGTCACCACCACGAATACATGACGACAACGGTGTTGTGTTAACCCAGCTCTAACGGACTCTGTCACCACCACGAATACATGACGACAACGGTGTTGGTGTTAACCCAGCTCTAACGGACTCTGTCACCACCACGAATACATGACGACAACGGTGTTGGTGTTAACCCAGCTCTAATGGACTCTGTCGCCACCCACAATACATGACGACAACGGTGTTGGTGTTAACCCAGCTCTAATGGACTCTGTCACCACGAATACATGACAACAACGGTGTTGGTGTTAACCCAGCTCTAACGGACTCTGTCACCACCACGAATACATGACAACAACGGTGTTGGTGTTAACCCAGCTCTAATGGACTCTGTCACCACCACAAATACATAACAACAACGGTGTTGGTGTTAACCCAGCTCTAATGGACTCTGTCACCACCACGAATACATGACAACAACGGTGTTGGTGTTAACCCAGCTCTAACGGACTCTGTCACCACGAATACATGACAACAACGGTGTTGGTGTTAACCCAGCTCTAATGGACTCTGTCACCACCACGAATACATGACAACAACAACAGTGTTGGTGTTAACCCAGCTCTAATGGACTCTGTCACCACCACGAATACATGACGACAAACGGTGTTGGTGTTAACCCAGCTTCTAATGGACTCTGTCACCACCACAAATATATGACAACAACGGTGTTTGGTCTTAACCCAGCTCTAATGGACTCTGTCACCACCACGAATACATGACAACAACAACAGTGTTGGTGTTAACCCAGCTCTAATGGACTCTGTCACCACCACGAATACATGACGACAACGGTGTTGGTGTTAACCCAGCTCTAATGGACTCTGTCACCACAACAAATACATGACAACAACGGTGTTGGTGTTAACCCAGCTCTAATGGACTCTGTCACCACCACGAATACATGACAACAACGGTGTTGGTGTTAACCCAGCTCTAATGGACTCTGTCACCACGAATACATGACAACAACGGTGTTGGTGTTAACCCAGCTCTAACGGACTCTGTCACCACGAATACATGACAACAACGTGTTGGTGATAACCCAGCTCTAATGGACTCTGTCACCACCACGAATACATGACGACAACGGTGTTGGTGTTAACCAGCTCTAACGGACTCTGTCACCACCACGAATACATGACAACAACGGTGTTGGTGTTAACCCAGCTCTAACGGACTCTGTCACCACCACGAATACATGACGACAACGGTGTTGGTGTTAACCCATCTCTAACGGACTCTGTCACCACCACGAATACACTACGACAACGGTGTTGGTGTTAACCCAGCTCTAACGGACTCTGTCACCACCACGAATACACTACGATAACGGTGTTGGTGTTAACCAGCTCTAATGGACTCTGTCACCACCACAAATACATGACAACAACGGTGTTGGTGTTAACCCAGCTTGAACGGACTCTGTCACCACAAATACATGACAACAGCGGTGTTGGTGTTAACCCAGCTCTAATGGACTCTGTCACCACGAATACATGACAACAACGGTGTTGGTGTTAACCCAGCTCTAACGGACTCTGTCACCACGAATACATGACAACAACGGTGTTGGTGATAACCCAGCTCTAATGGACTCTGTCACCACCACGAATACATGACGACAACGGTGTTGGTGTTAACCCAGCTCTAACGGACTCTGTCACCACCACGAATACATGACAACAACGGTGTTGGTGTTAACCCAGCTCTAACGGACTCTGTCACCACCACGAATACATGACGACAACGGTGTTGGTGTTAACCCATCTCTAACGGACTCTGTCACCACCACGAATACACTACGACAACGGTGTTGGTGTTAACCCAGCTCTAACGGACTCTGTCACCACCACGAATACACTACGATAACGGTGTTGGTGTTAACCCAGCTCTAATGGACTCTGTCACCACCACGAATACATGACAACAACAACAGTGTTGGTGTTAACCCAGCTCTACGGACTCTGTCACCACCACGAATACATGACGACAACGGTGTTGGTGTTAACCCAGCTCTAATGGACTCTGTCACCACGAATACATGACAACAACGGTGTTGGTGTTAACCCAGCTCTAACGGACTCTGTCACCACCACGAATACATGACAACAACGTTGTTGGTGTTAACCCAGCTCTAATGGACTCTGTCACCACCACAAATACATAACAACAACGGTGTTGGTGTTAACCCAGCTCTAATGGACTCTGTCACCACATCGAATACATGACAACAACGGTGTTGGTGTTAACCCAGCTCTAACGGACTCTGTCACCACGAATACATGACAACAACGGTGTTGGTGTTAACCCAGCTCTAATGGACTCTGTCACCACCACGAATACACGACGACAACGGTGTTGGTGTTAGCCCAGCTCTAACGGACTCTGTCACCACCACGAATACATGACGACAACGGTGTTGGTGTTAACCCAGCTCTAATGGACTCTGTCACCACCACGAATACATGACGACAACAGTGTTGGTGTTAACCCAGCTCTAATGGACTCTGTCACCACCACGAATACACTACGACAATGGTGTTGGTGTTAACCCAGCTCTAACGGACTCTGTCACCACCACGAATACATGACGACAACGGTGTTGGTGTTAACCCAGCTCTAATGGACTCTGTCGCCACCACAAATACATGACGACAACGGTGTTGGTGTTAACCCAGCTCTAATGGACTCTGTCACCACGAATACATGACAACAACGGTGTTGGTGTTAACCCCGCTCTAACGGACTCTGTCACCACCATGAATACATGACAACAACGGTGTTGTGTTAACCCAGCTCTAATGGACTCTGTCACCACCACGAATACATGACAACAACGGTGTTGGTGTTAACCCAGCTTCTAACGGACTCTGTCACCACGAATACATGACAACAGCGGTGTTGGTGTTAACCCAGCTCTAATGGACTCTGTCACCACCACGAATACATGACAACAACGGTGTTGGTGTTAACCCAGCTCTAACGGACTCTGTCACCACATCATATACATGACAACAACGGTGTTGGTGTTAACCCAGCTCTAATGGACTCTGTCACCACCACAAATACATAACAACAACGGTGTTGGTGTTAACCCAGCTCTAATGGACTCTGTCACCACCACGAATACATGACAACAACGGTGTTGGTGTTAACCCAGCTCTAACGGACTCTGTCACCACGAATACATGACAACACGGTGTTGGTGTTAACCCAGCTCTAATGGACTCTGTCACCACCACGAATACATGACAACAACAACAGTGTTGGTGTTAACCCAGCTCTAATGGACTCTGACACCACAACGAATACATGACGACAACGGTGTTGGTGTTAACCCAGCTCTAATGGACTCTGTCACCACCACAAATATATGACAACAACGGTGTTGGTGTTAACCCAGCTCTAATGGACTCTGTCACCACCACAAATATATGACAACAACGGTGTTGGTGTTAACCCAGCTCTAACGGACTCTGTCACCACGAATACATGACAACAACGGTGTGGTGTTAACCCAGCTCTAACGGACTCTGTCACCACGAATACATGACAACAACGGTGTTGGTGTTAACCCAGCTCTAATGGACTCTGTCACCACCACGAATAAATGACAACAACAACAGTGTTGGTGTTAACCCAGCTCTAACGGACTCTGTCACCACCACGAATACATGACAACAACGGTGTTGGTGTTAACCCAGCTCTAACGGACTCTGTCACCACCACGAATACATGACGACAACGGTGTTGGTGTTAACCCAGCTCTAATGGACTCTGTCGCCACCACAAATACATGACGACAACGGTGTTGGTGTTAACCCAGCTCTAATGGACTCTGTCACCACGAATACATGACAACAACGGTGTTGGTGTTAACCCAGCTCTAATGGACTCTGTCACCACCACGAATACATGACAACAACGGTGTTGGTGTTAACCCAGCTCTAACGGACTCTGTCACCACGAATACATGACAACAACGGTGTTGGTGTTAACCCAGCTCGAACGGACTCTGTCACCACGAATACATGACAACAGCGGTGTTGGTGTTAACCCAGCTCTAATGGACTCTGTCACCACCACGAATACATGACAACAACAACAGTGTTGGTGTTAACCCAGCTCTAACGGACTCTGTCACCACCACGAATACATGACGACAACGGTGTTGGTGTTAACCCAGCTCTAACGGACTCTGTCACCACCAACGAATACATGACGACAACGGTGTTGGTGTTAACCCAGCTCTAACGGACTCTGTCACCCACCACGAATACATGACGACAACGGTGTTGGTGTTAACCCAGCTCTAATGGACTCTGTCGCCACCACAAATACATGACGACAACGGTGTTGGTGTTAACCCAGCTCTAATGGACTCTGTCACCACGAATACATGACAACAACGGTGTTGGTGTTAACCCAGCTCTAACGGACTCTGTCACCACCACGAATACATGACAACAACGGTGTTGGTGTTAACCCAGCTCTAATGGACTCTGTCACCACCACAAATACATAACAACACCGGTGTTGGTGTTAACCCAGCTCTAATGGACTCTGTCACCACCACGAATACATGACAACAACGGTGTTGGTGTTAACCCAGCTCTAACGGACTCTGTCCACCACGAATACATGACAACAACGGTGTTGGTGTTAACCCAGCTCTAATGGACTCTGTCACCACCACGAATACATGACAACAACAACAGTGTTGGTGTTAACCCAGCTCTAATGGACTCTGTCACCACCACGAATACATGACGACAACGGTGTTGGTGTTAACCCAGCTCTAATGGACTCTGTCACCACCACAAATATATGACAACAACGGTGTTGGTCTTAACCCGCTCTAATGGACTCTGTCACCACCACGAATACATGACAACAACAACAGTGTTGGTGTTAACCCAGCTCTAATGGACTCTGTCACCACCACGAATACATGACGACAACGGTGTTGGTGTTAACCCAGCTCTAATGGACTCTGTCACCACAACAAATACATGACAACAACGGTGTTGGTGTTAACCCAGCTCTAATGGACTCTGTCACACCACGAATACATGACAACAACGGTGTTGGTGTTAACCCAGCTCTAATGGACTCTGTCACCACGAATACATGACAACAACGGTGTTGGTGTTAACCCAGCTCTAACGGACTCTGTCACCACGAATACATGACAACAACGGTGTTGGTGATAACCCAGCTCTAATGGACTCTGTCACCACCACGAATACATGACGACAACGGTGTTGGTGTTAACCCAGCTCTAACGGACTCTGTCACCACCACGAATACATGACAACAACGGTGTTGGTGTTAACCCAGCTCTAACGGACTCTGTCACCACCACGAATACATGACGACAACGGTGTTGGTGTTAACCCATCTCTAACGGACTCTGTCACCACCACGAATACACTACGACAACGGTGTTGGTGTTAACCCAGCTCTAACGGACTCTGTCACCACCACGAATACACTACGATAACGGTGTTGTGTTAACCCAGCTCTAATGGACTCTGTCACCCACAAATACATGACAACACGGTTTCCCAGCTTGAACGGACTCTGTCACCACAAATACATGACAACAGCGGTGTTGGTGTTAACCCAGCTCTAATGGACTCTGTCACCACCACGAATACATGACAACAACACAGTGTTGGTGTTAACCCAGCTCTAACGGACTCTGTCACCACCACGAATACATGACGACAACGGTGTTGGTGTTAACCCAGCTCTAATGGACTCTGTCACCACGAATACATGACAACAACGGTGTTGGTGTTAAACCAGCTCTAATGGACTCTGTCACCACGAATACATGACAACAAACGGTGTGGTGTTAACCCAGCTCTAACGGACTCTGTCCCACGAATACATGACAACAACGGTGTTGGTGATAACCCAGCTCTAATGGACTCTGTCACCACCACGAATACATGACGACAACGGTGTTGGTGTTAACCCAGGCTTACTAACGGACTCTGGTCACCACCACGAATACATGACAACAACGGTGTTGGTGTTAACCCAGCTCTAACGGACTCTGTCACCACCACGAATACATGACGACAACGGTGTTGGTGTTAACCCATCTCTAACGGACTCTGTCACCACCACGAATACACTACGACAACGGTGTTGGTGTTAACCCAGCTCTAACGGACTCTGTCACCACCACGAATACACTACGATAACGGTGTTGGTGTTAACCCAGCTCTAATGGACTCTGTCACCACCACAAATACATGACAACAACGGTGTTGGTGTTAACCCAGCTTGAACGGACTCTGTCACCACAAATACATGACAACAGCGGTGTTGGTGTTAACCCAGCTCTAATGGACTCTGTCACCACCACGAATACATGACAACAACAACAGTGTTGGTGTTAACCCAGCTCTAACGGACTCTGTCACCACCACGAATACATGACGACAACGGTGTTGGTGTTAACCCAGCTCTAATGGACTCTGTCACCACGAATACATGACAACAACGGTGTTGGTGTTAACCCAGCTCTAACGGACTCTGTCACCACCACGAATACATGACAACAACGGTGTTGGTGTTAACCCAGCTCTAATGGACTCTGTCACCACCACAAATACATAACAACAACGGTGTTGGTGTTAACCCAGCTCTAATGGACTCTGTCACCACATCGAATACATGACAACAACGGTGTTGGTGTTAACCCAGCTCTAACGGACTCTGTCACCACGAATACATGGACAACAACGGTGTTGGTGTTAACCCAGCTCTAATGGACTCTGTCACCACCACGAATACACGACGACAACGGTGTTGGTGTTAGCCCAGCTCTAACGGACTCTGTCACCACCACGAATACATGACGACAACGGTGTTGGTGTTAACCCAGCTCTAATGGACTCTGTCACCACCACGAATACATGACGACAACAGTGTTGGTGTTAACCCAGCTCTAATGGACTCTGTCACCACCACGAATACACTACGACAATGGTGTTGGTGTTAACCCAGCTCTAACGGACTCTGTCACCACCACGAATACATGACGACAACGGTGTTGGTGTTAACCCAGCTCTAATGGACTCTGTCGCCACCACAAATACATGACGACAACGGTGTTGGTGTTAACCCAGCTCTAATGGACTCTGTCACCACGAATACATGACAACAACGGTGTTGGTGTTAACCCAGCTCTAACGGACTCTGTCACCACCATGAATACATGACAACAACGGTGTTGGTGTTAACCCAGCTCTAATGGACTCTGTCACCACCACGAATACATGACAACAACGGTGTTGGTGTTAACCCAGCTCTAACGGACTCTGTCACCACGAATACATGACAACAGCGGTGTTGGTGTTAACCCAGCTCTAATGGACTCTGTCACCACCACGAATACATGACAACACCGGTGTTGGTGTTAACCCAGCTCTAACGGACTCTGTCACCACATCGAATACATGACAACAACGGTGTTGGTGTTAACCCAGCTCTAATGGACTCTGTCACCACCACAAATACATAACAACAACGGTGTTGGTGTTAACCCAGCTCTAATGGACTCTGTCACCACCACGAATACATGGACAACAACGGTGTGGTGTAACCCAGCTCTAACGGACTCTGTCACCACGAATACATGACAACAACGGTGTTGGTGTTAACCCAGCTCTAATGGACTCTGTCACCACCACGAATACATGACAACAACAAACAGTGTTGGGTTAACCCCAGCTCTAATGGACTCTGACACCACAACGAATACATGACGACAACGGTGTTGGTGTAACCCAGCTCTAATGGGACTCTGTCACCACCACAAATATATGACAACAACGGTGTTGGTGTTAACCCAGCTCTAATGGACTCTGTCACCACCACAAATATATGACAACAACGGTGTTGGTGTAACCCAGCTCTAACGGACTCTGTCACCACGAATACATGGAAACAACGGTGTTGGTGTTAACCCAGCTCTAACGGACTCTGTCCCCACGAATACATGACAACACCGGTGTTGGTGTTAACCCAGCTCTAATGGACTCTGTTCACCACCACGAATAAATGACAACAACAACAGTGTTGGTGTTAACCCAGCTCTAACGGACTCTGTCACCACCACGAATACATGACAACAACGGTGTTGGTGTTAACCCAGCTCTAACGGACTCTGTCACCACCACGAATACATGACGACAACGGTGTTGTGTTAACCCAGCTCTAATGGACTCTGTCACCACCACGAATACATGACGACAACAGTGTTGGTGTTAACCCAGCTCTAATGGACTCTGTCACCACCACGAATACACTACGACAACGGTGTTGGTGTTAACCCAGCTCTAATGGACTCTGTCACCACCACGAATACATGACAACAACGGTGTTGGTGTTAACCCAGCTCTAACGGACTCTGTCACCACGAATACATGACAACAGCGGCGTTGGTGTTAACCCAGCTCTAATGGACTCTGTCACCACCACGAATACATGACAACAACAACAGTGTTGGTGTTAACCCAGCTCTAACGGACTCTGTCACCACCACGAATACACTACGACAACGGTGTTGGTGTTAACCCAGCTCTAATGGACTCTGTCACCACCACGAATACATGACAACAACGGTGTTGGTGTTAACCCAGCTCTAACGGACTCTGTCACCACGAATACATGACAACAGCGGTGTTGGTGTTAACCCAGCTCTAATGGACCTCTGTCACCACCACGAATACATGACAACAACAACAGTGTTGGTGTTAACCCAGCTCTAACGGACTCTGTCACCACCACGAATACATGACGACAACGGTGTTGGTGTTAACCCAGCTCTAACGGACTCTGTCACCACCACGAATACATGACGACAACGGTGTTGGTGTTAACCCAGCTCTAACGGACTCTGTCACCACCACGAATACATGACGACAACGGTGTTGGTGTTAACCCAGCTCTAATGGACTCTGTCGCCACCACAAATACATGACGACAACGGTGTTGGTGTTACCCAGCTCTAATGGACTCTGTCACCACGAATACATGACAACAACGGTGTTGGTGTTAACCCAGCTCTAACGGACTCTGTCACCACCACGAATACATGACAACAACGGTGTTGGTGTTAACCCAGCTCTAATGGACTCTGTCACCACCACAAATACATAACAACAACGGTGTTGTGTTAACCCAGCTCTATGGACTCTGTCACCACACGAATACATGACACAACGGTGTTGGTGTTACCCAGCTCTAACGGACTCTGTCACCACGAATACATGACAACAACGGTGTTGGTGTTAACCCAGCTCTAATGGACTCTGTCACCACCACGAATACATGACAACAACAACAGTGTTGGTGTTAACCCAGCTCTAATGGACTCTGTCACCACCACGAATACATGACGGACAACGGTGTTGGTGTTAACCCAGCTCTAATGGACTCTGTCACCACCACAATATATGACAACAACGGTGTTGGTGTTAACCCAGCTCTAATGGACTCTGTCACCACCACGAATACATGACATACAACGGTGTTGGTGTTAACCCAGCTCTAACGGACTCTGTCACCACGAATACATGACAACAACGGTGTTGGTGTTAACCCAGCTCTAATGGACTCTGTCACCACCACGAATACACTACGACAACGGTGTTGGTGTTAACCCAGCTCTAACGGACTCTGTCACCACCACGAATACACTACGATAACGGTGTTGGTGTTAACCCAGCTCTAACGGACTCTGTCACCACCACGAATACATGACGACAACGGTGTTGGTGTTAACCCAGCTCTAATGGACTCTGTCGCCACCACAAATACATGACGACAACGGTGTTGGTGGTTAACCCAGCTCTAATGGACTCTGTCACCACGAATACATGACAACAACGGTGTTGGTGTTAACCCAGCTCTAACGGACTCTGTCACCACACGAATACATGACAACAACGGTGTTGGTGTTAACCCAGCTCTAATGGACTCTGTCACCACCACAAATACATAACAACAACGGTGTTGGTGTTAACCCAGCTCTAATGGACTCTGTCACCACCACGAATACATGACAACACGGTGTTGGTGTTAACCCAGCTCTAACGGACTCTGTCACCACGAATACATGACAACAACGGTGTTGGTGTTAACCCAGCTCTAATGGACTCTGTCACCACCACGAATACATGACAACAACAACAGTGTTGGTGTTAACCCAGCTCTAATGGACTCTGTCACCACCACGAATACATGACGACAACGGTGTTGGTGTTAACCCAGCTCTAATGGACTCTGTCACCACCACAAATATATGACAACAACGGTGTTGGTCTTAACCCAGCTCTAATGGACTCTGTCACCACCACGAATACATGACAACAACAACAGTGTTGGTGTTAACCCAGCTCTAATGGACTCTGTCACCACCACGAATACATGACGACAACGGTGTTGGTGTTAACCCAGCTCTAATGGACTCTGTCACCACAACAAATACATGACAACAACGGTGTTGGTGTTAACCAGCTCTAATGGACTCTGTCACCACCACGAATACATGACAACAACGGTGTTGGTGTTAACCCAGCTCTAATGGACTCTGTCACCACGAATACATGACAACAACGGTGTTGGTGTTAACCCAGCTCTAACGGACTCTGTCACCACGAATACATGACAACAACGGTGTTGGTGATAACCCCAGCTCTAATGGACTCTGTCACCACCACGAATACATGACGACAACGGTGTTGGTGTTAACCCAGCTCTAACGGACTCTGTCACCACCACGAATACATGACAACACGGTGTTGGTGTTAACCCAGCTCTAACGGACTCTGTCACCACCACGAATACATGACGACAACGGTGTTGGTGTTAACCCATCTCTAACGGACTCTGTCACCACCACGAATACACTACGACAACGGTGTTGGTGTTAACCCAGCTCTAACGGACTCTGTCACCACCACGAATACACTACGATAACGGTGTTGGTGTTAACCCAGCTCTAATGGACTCTGTCACCACCACAAATACATGACAACAACGGTGTTGGTGTTAACCCAGCTTGAACGGACTCTGTCACCACAAATACATGACAACAGCGGTGTTGGTGTTAACCCAGCTCTAATGGACTCTGTCACCACCACGAATACATGACAACAACAACAGTGTTGGTGTTAACCCAGCTCTAACGGACTCTGTCACCACCACGAATACATGACGACACGGTGTTGGTGTTAACCCAGCTCTAATGGACTCTGTCACCACGAATACATGACAACAACGGTGTTGGTGTTAACCCAGCTCTAACGGACTCTGTCACCACCACGAATACATGACAACAACGGTGTTGGTGTTAACCCAGCTCTAATGGACTCTGTCACCACCACAAATACATAACAACAACGGTGTTGGTGTTAACCCAGCTCTAATGGACTCTGTCACCACATCGAATACATGACAACAACGGTGTTGGTGTTAACCCAGCTCTAACGGACTCTGTCACCACGAATACATGACAACAACGGTGTTGGTGTTAACCCAGCTCTAATGGACTCTGTCACCACCACGAATACACGACGACAACGGTGTTGGTGTTAGCCCAGCTCTAACGGACTCTGTCACCACCACGAATACATGACGACAACGGTGTTGGTGTTAACCCAGCTCTAATGGACTCTGTCACCACCACGAATACATGACAACAACAACAGTGTTGGTGTTAACCAGCTCTAACGGACTCTGTCACCACACGAATACATGACGACAACGGTGTTGGTGTTAACCCAGCTCTAATGGACTCTGTCACCACCACGAATACATGACGACAACGGTGTTGGTGTTAACCCAGCTCTAACGGACTCTGTCACCACCACGAATACATGACGACAACGGTGTTGGTGTTAACCCAGCTCTAATGGACTCTGTCGCCACCACAAATACATGACGACAACGGTGTTGGTGTTAACCCAGCTCTAATGGACTCTGTCACCCACGAATACATGACAACAACGGTGTTGGTGTTAACCCAGCTCTAACGGACTCTGTCACCACCACGAATACATGACAACAACGGTGTTGGTGTTAACCCAGCTCTAATGGACTCTGTCACCACCACACATACATAAACAACAACGGTGTTGGTGTTAACCCAGCTCTAATGGACTCTGTCACCACCACGAATACATGACAACAACGGTGTTGGTGTTAACCCAGCTCTAACGGACTCTGTCACCACGAATACATGACAACAACGGTGTTGGTGTTAACCCAGCTCTAATGGACTCTGTCACCACCACGAATACATGACAACAACAACAGTGTTGGTGTTAACCCAGCTCTAATGGACTCTGTCACCACCACGAATACATGACGACAACGGTGTTGGTGTTAACCCAGCTCTAATGGACTCTGTCACCACCACAAATATATGACAACAACGGTGTTGGTGTTAACCCAGCTCTAATGGACTCTGTCACCACCACGAATACATGACAACAACGGTGTTGGTGTTAACCCAGCTCTAATGGACTCTGTCACCACACGAATACATGACAACAACGGTGTTGGTGTTAACCCAGCTCTAACGGACTCTGTCACCACGAATACATGACAACAACGGTGTTGGTGTTAACCCAGCTCTAATGGACTCTGTCACCACCACGAATACATGACAACAACAACAGTGTTGGTGTTAACCAGCTCTAATGGACTCTGTCACCACCACGAATACATGACGACAACGGTGTTGGTGTTAACCCAGCTCTAATGGACTCTGTCACCACCACAAATATATGACAACAACGGTGTTGGTGTTAACCCAGCTCTAATGGACTCTGTCACCACCACGAATACATGACAACACGGTGTTGGTGTTAACCCAGCTCTAACGGACTCTGTCACCACGAATACATGACAACAACGGTGTTGGTGTTAACCCAGCTCTAACGGACTCTGTCACCACCACGAATACATGACGACAACGGTGTTGGTGTTAACCCAGCTCTAATGGACTCTGTCGCACCACAAATACATGACGACAACGGTGTTGGTGTTAACCCAGCTCTAATGGACTCTGTCACCACGAATACATGACAACAACGGTGTTGGTGTTAACCCAGCTCTAACGGACTCTGTCACCACCACGAATACATGACAACAACGGTGTTGGTGTTAACCCAGCTCTAATGGACTCTGTCACCACCACAAATACATAACAACAACGGTGTGGTGTTAACCCAGCTCTAATGGACTCTGTCACCACCACGAATACATGACAACAACGGTGTTGGTGTTAACCCAGCTCTAATGGACTCTGTCACCACGAATACATGACAACACGGTGTTGGTGTTAACCCAGCTCTAATGGACTCTGTCACCACCACGAATACATGACAACAACAACAGTGTTGGTTGTTAACCCAGCTCTAATGGACTCTGTCACCACCACGAATACATGACGACAACGGTGTTGGTGTTAACCCAGCTCTAATGGACTCTGTCACCACCACAAATATATGACAACACGGTGTTGGTCTTAACCCAGCTCTAATGGACTCTGTCACCACCACGAATACATGACAACAACAACAGTGTGTTGTTAACCCAGCTCTAATGGACTCTGTCACCACCACGAATACATGACGACAACGGTGTTGGTGTTAACCAGCTCTAATGGACTCTGTCACCACAACAAATACATGACAACAACGGTGTTGGTGTTAACCCAGCTCTAATGGACTCTGTCACCACCACGAATACATGACAACAACGGTGTTGGGTGTTAACCCAGCTCTAATGGACTCTGTCACACGAATACATGACAACAACGGTGTTGGTGTTAACCCAGCTCTAACGGGACTCTGTCACCACGAATACATGACAACAACGGTGTTGGTGATAACCCAGCTCTAATGGACTCTGTCACCACCACGAATACATGACGACAACGGTGTTGGTGTTAACCCAGCTCTAACGGACTCTGTCACCACCACGAATACATGACAACAACGGTGTTGGTGTTAACCCAGCTCTAACGGACTCTGTCACCACCACGAATACATGACGACAACGGTGTTGGTGTTAACCCATCTCTAACGGACTCTGTCACCTACCACGAATACACTACGACAACGGTGTTGGTGTTAACCCAGCTCTAACGGACTCTGTCACCACCACGAATACACTACGATAACGGTGTTGGTGTTAACCCAGCTCTAATGGACTCTGTCACCACCACAAATACATGACAACAACGGTGTTGGTGTTAACCCCAGCTTGAACGGACTCTGTCACCACAAATACATGACAACAGCGGTGTTGGTGTTACCCAGCTCTAATGGACTCTGTCACCACCACGAATACATGACAACAACAACAGTGTTGGTGTTAACCCCAGCTCTACGGACTCTGTCACCACCACGAATACCTGACGACAACGGTGTTGGTGTTAACCCAGCTCTAATGGACTCTGTCACACGAATACATGACAACAACGGTGTTGGTGTAACCCAGCTCTAACGGACTCTGTCACCACCACGAATACATGACAACAACGGTGTTGGTGTTAACCCAGCTCTAATGGACTCTGTCACCACCACAATACATAACAACAACGGTGTTGTGTTAACCCAGCTCTAATGGACTCTGTCACCACATCGACTACATGACAACAACGGTTGTGGTGTTAACCAGCTCTAACGGACTCTGTCACCACGAATACATGACAACAACGGTGTTGTGTTAACCCAGCTCTAATGGACTCTGTCACCACCACGAATACACGACGACAACGGTGTTGGTGTTAGCCCAGCTCTAATGGACTCTGTCACCACCACGAATACATGACAACAACGGTGTTGGTGTTAACCCAGCTCTAACGGACTCTGTCACCACGAATACATGACAACAACGGTGTTGGTGTTAACCAGCTCTAATGGACTCTGTCACCACCACGAATACATGACAACAACGGTGTTGGTGTTAACCCAGCTCTAACGGACTCTGTCACCACGAATACATGACAACAACGGTGTTGGTGTTAACCCAGCTCTAATGGACTCTGTCACCACCACGAATACATGACAACAACAACAGTGTTGGTGTTAACCCAGCTCTAATGGACTCTGACACCACAACGAATACATGACGACAACGGTGTTGGTGTTAACCCAGCTCTAATGGGACTCTGTCACCACCACAAATATATGACAACAACGGTGTTGGTGTTAACCCAGCTCTAATGGACTCTGTCACCACCACAAATATATGACAACAACGGTGTTGGTGTTAACCCAGCTCTAACGGACTCTGTCACCACGAATACATGACAACAACGGTGTTGGTGTTAACCCAGCTCTAACGGACTCTGTCACCACGAATACATGACAACAACGGTGTTGGTGTTAACCCAGCTCTAATGGACTCTGTCACCACCACGAATAAATGACAACAACAACAGTGTTGGTGTTAACCCAGCTCTAACGGACCTCGTCACCACCACGAATACATGACAACAACGGTGTTGGTGTTAACCCAGCTCTAACGGACTCTGTCACCACCACGAATACATGACGACAACGGTGTTGGTGTTAACCCAGCTCTAATGGACTCTGTCACCACCACGAATACATGACGACAACAGTGTTGGTGTTAACCCAGCTCTAATGGACTCTGTCACCACCACGAATACACTACGACAATGGTGTTGGTGTTAACCCAGCTCTAATGGACTCTGTCACCACCACGAATACATGACAACAACGGTGTTGGTGTTAACCCAGCTCTAACGGACTCTGTCACCACGAATACATGACAACAACGGTGTTGGTGTTAACCCAGCTCTAATGGACTCTGTCACCACCACGAATACATGACAACAACGGTGTTGGTGTTAACCCAGCTCTAACGGACTCTGTCACCACCACGAATACATGACGACAACGGTGTTGGTGTTAACCCAGCTCTAATGGACTCTGTCACCACCACGAATACATGACAACAACGGTGTTGGTGTTAACCCAGCTCTAACGGACTCTGTCACCACGAATACATGACAACAACGGTGTTGGTGTTAACCCAGCTCTAATGGACTCTGTCACCACCACGAATACATGACAACAACGGTGTTGGTGTTAACCCAGCTCTAACGGACTCTGTCACCACCACGAATACATGACGACAACGGTGTTGGTGTTAACCCAGCTCTAATGGACTCTGTCACCACCACGAATACATGACGACAACGGTGTTGGTGTTAACCCAGCTCTAACGGACTCTGTCACCACCACGAATACATGACGACAACGGTGTTGGTGTTAACCCAGCTCTAATGGACTCTGTCACCACCACGAATACATGACGACAACGGTGTTGGTGTTAACCCAGCTCTAATGGACTCTGTCACCACGAATACATGACAACAACGGTGTTGGTGTTAACCCAGCTCTAACGGACTCTGTCACCACCACGAATACATGACAACAACGGTGTTGGTGTTAACCCAGCTCTAATGGACTCTGTCACCACCACAAATACATGACAACAACGGTGTTGGTGTTAACCCAGCTCTAATGGACTCTGTCACCACCACAAATACATGACAACAACGGTGTTGGTGTTAACCCAGCTCTAACGGACTCTGTCACCACGAATACATGACAACAACGGTGTTGGTGTTAACCCAGCTCTAATGGACTCTGTCCACCACCACGAATACATGACAACAACAACAGTGTTGGTGTTTAACCCAGCTCTAATGGACTCTGTCACCACCACGAATACATGACGACAACGGTGTTGGTGTTAACCCAGCTCTAATGGACTCTGTCACCACCACAAATATATGACAACAACGGTGTTGGTGTTAACCCAGCTCTAATGGACTCTGTCACCAACCAACGAATACATGACAACAACGGTGTTGGTGTTAACCCAGCTCTAATGGACTCTGTCACCACCACGAATACATGACAACAACGGTGTTGGTGTTAACCCAGCTCCTAACGGACTCTGTCACCACGAATACATGACAACAACGGTGTTGGTGTTAACCCAGCTCTAATGGACTCTGTCACCACCACGAATAACATGACAACACAACAGTGTTGGTGTAACCCAGCTCTAATGCGACTCTGTCACCACCACGAATACATGACGACAACGGTGTTGGTGTTAACCCAGCTCTATGGACTCTGTCACCACCACAAATATATGACAACAACGGTGTTGGTGTAACCAGCTCTAATGGACTCTGTCACCACCACGAATACATGACAACAACGTGTTGGTGTTAACCCAGCTCTAACGGACTCTGTCACCACGAATACATTGACACCAACGGTGTTTTGTGTTAACCCAGCTCTAACGACTCTGTCACCACCACGAATACATGACGACAACGGTGTTGGTGTTAACCCAGCTTAATGGACTCTGTCGCCACACAAATACATGACGACAACGTGTTGTGTTAACCCAGCTCTAATGGACTCTGTCACCACGATAACATGACAACAACGGTGTTGGTGTTAACCCAGCTCTAACGGACTCTGTCACCACCACGAATACATGACAACAACGGTGTTGGTGTTAACCCAGCTCTAATGGACTCTGTCACCACCACAATACATGACAACAACGGTGTTGGTGTTAACCCAGCTCTAATGGACTCTGTCACCACCACGAATACATGACAACAACGGTGTTGGTGTTAACCCAGCTCTAATGGACTCTGTCACCACGAATACATGACAACAACGGTGTTGGTGTTAACCCAGCTCTAATGGACTCTGTCACCACCACGAATACATGACAACAACGGTGTTGGTGTTAACCCAGCTCTAATGGACTCTGTCACCACCACGAATACATGACGACAACGGTGTTGGTGTTAACCCAGCTCTAATGGACTCTGTCACCACCACAAATACATGACAACAACGGTGTTGGTGTTAACCCAGCTCTAATGGACTCTGTCACCACCACGAATACATGACAACAACGGTGTTGGTGTTAACCCAGCTCTAATGGACTCTGTCACCACCACGAATACATGACGACAACGGTGTTGGTGTTAACCCAGCTCTAATGGACTCTGTCACCACCACGAATACATGACAACAACGGTGTTGGTGTTAACCCAGCTCTAATGGACTCTGTCACCACCACGAATACATGACAACAACGGTGTTGGTGTTAACCCAGCTCTAATGGACTCTGTCACCACGAATACATGACAACAACGGTGTTGGTGTTAACCCAGCTCTAACGGACTCTGTCACCACGAATACATGACAACAACGGTGTTGGTGTTAACCCAGCTCTAATGGACTCTGTCACCACCACGAATACATGACGACAACGGTGTTGGTGTTAACCCAGCTCTAACGGACTCTGTCACCACCACGAATACATGACAACAACGGTGTTGGTGTTAACCCAGCTCTAACGGACTCTGTCACCACCACGAATACATGACGACAACGGTGTTGGTGTTAACCCAGCTCTAACGGACTCTGTCACCACCACGAATACATGACGACAACGGTGTTGGTGTTAACCCAGCTCTAACGGACTCTGTCACCACCACGAATACATGACGACAACGGTGTTGGTGTTAACCCAGCTCTAATGGACTCTGTCACCACCACGAATACATGACAACAACGGTGTTGGTGTTAACCCAGCTCTAACGGACTCTGTCACCACAAATACATGACAACAACGGTGTTGGTGTTAACCCAGCTCTAATGGACTCTGTCACCACCACGAATACATGACAACAACAACGGTGTTGGTGTTAACCCAGCTCTAACGGACTCTGTCACCACCACGAATACATGACGACAACGGTGTTGGTGTTAACCCAGCTCTAATGGACTCTGTCACCACGAATACATGACAACAACGGTGTTGGTGTTAACCCAGCTCTAACGGACTCTGTCACCACCACGAATACATGACAACAACGGTGTTGGTGTTAACCCAGCTCTAATGGACTCTGTCACCACCACAAATACATGACAACAACGGTGTTGGTGTTAACCCAGCTCTAATGGACTCTGTCACCACACGAATACATGACAACAACGGTGTTGGTGTTAACCCAGCTCTAACGGACTCTGTCACCACGAATACATGACAACAACGGTGTTGGTGTTAACCCAGCTCTAATGGACTCTGTCACCACCACGAATACATGACGACAACGGTGTTGGTGTTAACCCAGCTCTAACGGACTCTGTCACCACCACGAATACATGACGACAACGGTGTTGGTGTTAACCCAGCTCTAATGGACTCTGTCACCACCACGAATACATGACAACAACGGTGTTGGTGTTAACCCAGCTCTAATGGACTCTGTCACCACCACGAATACATGACGACAACGGTGTTGGTGTTAACCCAGCTCTAACGGACTCTGTCACCACCACGAATACATGACGACAACGGTGTTGGTGTTAACCCAGCTCTAATGGACTCTGTCACCACCACGAATACATGACGACAACGGTGTTGGTGTTAACCCAGCTCTAATGGACTCTGTCACCACGAATACATGACAACAACGGTGTTGGTGTTAACCCAGCTCTAACGGACTCTGTCACCACCACGAATACATGACAACAACGGTGTTGGTGTTAACCCAGCTCTAATGGACTCTGTCACCACCACGAATACATGACAACAACGGTGTTGGTGTTAACCCAGCTCTAACGGACTCTGTCACCACGAATACATGACAACAGCGGTGTTGGTGTTAACCCAGCTCTAATGGACTCTGTCACCACCACGAATACATGACAACAACGGTGTTGGTGTTAACCCAGCTCTAACGGACTCTGTCACCACATCGAATACATGACAACAACGGTGTTGGTGTTAACCCAGCTCTAATGGACTCTGTCACCACCACAAATACATGACAACAACGGTGTTGGTGTTAACCCAGCTCTAATGGACTCTGTCACCACCACGAATACATGACAACAACGGTGTTGGTGTTAACCCAGCTCTAACGGACTCTGTCACCACGAATACATGACAACAACGGTGTTGGTGTTAACCCAGCTCTAATGGACTCTGTCACCACCACGAATACATGACAACAACAACGGTGTTGGTGTTAACCCAGCTCTAATGGACTCTGTCACCACCACGAATACATGACGACAACGGTGTTGGTGTTAACCCAGCTCTAATGGACTCTGTCACCACCACAAATACATGACAACAACGGTGTTGGTGTTAACCCAGCTCTAATGGACTCTGTCACCACCACGAATACATGACAACAACGGTGTTGGTGTTAACCCAGCTCTAACGGACTCTGTCACCACGAATACATGACAACAACGGTGTTGGTGTTAACCCAGCTCTAACGGACTCTGTCACCACGAATACATGACAACAACGGTGTTGGTGTTAACCCAGCTCTAATGGACTCTGTCACCACCACGAATAAATGACAACAACAACAGTGTTGGTGTTAACCCAGCTCTAACGGACTCTGTCACCACCACGAATACATGACAACAACGGTGTTGGTGTTAACCCAGCTCTAACGGACTCTGTCACCACCACGAATACATGACGACAACGGTGTTGGTGTTAACCCAGCTCTAATGGACTCTGTCACCACCACGAATACATGACGACAACAGTGTTGGTGTTAACCCAGCTCTAATGGACTCTGTCACCACCACGAATACACTACGACAACGGTGTTGGTGTTAACCCAGCTCTAATGGACTCTGTCACCACCACGAATACATGACAACAACGGTGTTGGTGTTAACCCAGCTCTAACGGACTCTGTCACCACGAATACATGACAACAGCGGCGTTGGTGTTAACCCAGCTCTAATGGACTCTGTCACCACCACGAATACATGACAACAACAACAGTGTTGGTGTTAACCCAGCTCTAACGGACTCTGTCACCACCACGAATACACTACGACAACGGTGTTGGTGTTAACCCAGCTCTAATGGACTCTGTCACCACCACGAATACATGACAACAACGGTGTTGGTGTTAACCCAGCTCTAACGGACTCTGTCACCACGAATACATGACGACAACGGTGTTGGTGTTAACCCAGCTCTAACGGACTCTGTCACCACCACGAATACATGACGACAACGGTGTTGGTGTTAACCCAGCTCTAATGGACTCTGTCACCACCACGAATACATGACGACAACGGTGTTGGTGTTAACCCAGCTCTAATGGACTCTGTCACCACGAATACATGACAACAACGGTGTTGGTGTTAACCCAGCTCTAACGGACTCTGTCACCACCACGAATACATGACAACAACGGTGTTGGTGTTAACCCAGCTCTAATGGACTCTGTCACCACCACAAATACATGACAACAACGGTGTTGGTGTTAACCCAGCTCTAATGGACTCTGTCACCACCACGAATACATGACAACAACGGTGTTGGTGTTAACCCAGCTCTAACGGACTCTGTCACCACGAATACATGACAACAACGGTGTTGGTGTTAACCCAGCTCTAATGGACTCTGTCACCACCACGAATACATGACAACAACAACGGTGTTGGTGTTAACCCAGCTCTAATGGACTCTGTCACCACCACGAATACATGACGACAACGGTGTTGGTGTTAACCCAGCTCTAATGGACTCTGTCACCACCACAAATACATGACAACAACGGTGTTGGTGTTAACCCAGCTCTAATGGACTCTGTCACCACCACGAATACATGACAACAACGGTGTTGGTGTTAACCCAGCTCTAACGGACTCTGTCACCACGAATACATGACAACAACGGTGTTGGTGTTAACCCAGCTCTAATGGACTCTGTCACCACCACGAATACATGACAACAACGGTGTTGGTGTTAACCCAGCTCTAACGGACTCTGTCACCACCACGAATACATGACAACAACGGTGTTGGTGTTAACCCAGCTCTAATGGACTCTGTCACCACCACGAATACATGACAACAACGGTGTTGGTGTTAACCCAGCTCTAACGGACTCTGTCACCACAAATACATGACAACAACGGTGTTGGTGTTAACCCAGCTCTAATGGACTCTGTCACCACCACGAATACATGACAACAACGGTGTTGGTGTTAACCCAGCTCTAACGGACTCTGTCACCACCACGAATACATGACAACAACGGTGTTGGTGTTAACCCAGCTCTAATGGACTCTGTCACCACGAATACATGACAACAACGGTGTTGGTGTTAACCCAGCTCTAACGGACTCTGTCACCACCACGAATACATGACAACAACGGTGTTGGTGTTAACCCAGCTCTAATGGACTCTGTCACCACCACGAATACATGACAACAACGGTGTTGGTGTTAACCCAGCTCTAATGGACTCTGTCACCACCACGAATACATGACAACAACGGTGTTGGTGTTAACCCAGCTCTAACGGACTCTGTCACCACGAATACATGACAACAACGGTGTTGGTGTTAACCCAGCTCTAATGGACTCTGTCACCACCACGAATACATGACGACAACGGTGTTGGTGTTAACCCAGCTCTAACGGACTCTGTCACCACCACGAATACATGACAACAACGGTGTTGGTGTTAACCCAGCTCTAATGGACTCTGTCACCACCACGAATACATGACGACAACGGTGTTGGTGTTAACCCAGCTCTAACGGACTCTGTCACCACCACGAATACATGACAACAACGGTGTTGGTGTTAACCCAGCTCTAATGGACTCTGTCACCACCACGAATACATGACGACAACGGTGTTGGTGTTAACCCAGCTCTAATGGACTCTGTCACCACCACGAATACATGACGACAACGGTGTTGGTGTTAACCCAGCTCTAACGGACTCTGTCACCACCACGAATACATGACGACAACGGTGTTGGTGTTAACCCAGCTCTAATGGACTCTGTCACCACCACGAATACATGACGACAACGGTGTTGGTGTTAACCCAGCTCTAATGGACTCTGTCACCACGAATACATGACAACAACGGTGTTGGTGTTAACCCAGCTCTAACGGACTCTGTCACCACCACGAATACATGACAACAACGGTGTTGGTGTTAACCCAGCTCTAATGGACTCTGTCACCACCACGAATACATGACAACAACGGTGTTGGTGTTAACCCAGCTCTAACGGACTCTGTCACCACGAATACATGACAACAACGGTGTTGGTGTTAACCCAGCTCTAATGGACTCTGTCACCACCACGAATACATGACAACAACGGTGTTGGTGTTAACCCAGCTCTAACGGACTCTGTCACCACCACGAATACATGACAACAACGGTGTTGGTGTTAACCCAGCTCTAATGGACTCTGTCACCACCACGAATACATGACAACAACGGTGTTGGTGTTAACCCAGCTCTAATGGACTCTGTCACCACCACGAATACATGACAACAACGGTGTTGGTGTTAACCCAGCTCTAATGGACTCTGTCGCCACCACAAATACATGACGACAACGGTGTTGGTGTTAACCCAGCTCTAATGGACTCTGTCACCACCACGAATACATGACGACAACGGTGTTGGTGTTAACCCAGCTCTAACGGACTCTGTCACCACCACGAATACATGACGACAACGGTGTTGGTGTTAACCCAGCTCTAATGGACTCTGTCACCACCACAATACATGACGACAACGGTGTTGGTGTTAACCCAGCTCTAATGGACTCTGTCACCACGAATACATGACAACAACGGTGTTGGTGTTAACCCAGCTCTAACGGACTCTGTCACCACCACGAATACATGACAACAACGGTGTTGGTGTTAACCCAGCTCTAATGGACTCTGTCACCACCACGAATACATGACAACAACGGTGTTGGTGTTAACCCAGCTCTAACGGACTCTGTCACCACGAATACATGACAACAACGGTGTTGGTGTTAACCCAGCTCTAATGGACTCTGTCACCACCACGAATACATGACAACAACGGTGTTGGTGTTAACCCAGCTCTAATGGACTCTGTCACCACACGAATACATGACAACAACGGTGTTGGTGTTAACCCAGCTCTAATGGACTCTGTCACCACCACGAATACATGACAACAACGGTGTTGGTGTTAACCCAGCTCTAATGGACTCTGTCACCACCACGAATACATGACAACAACGGTGTTGGTGTTAACCCAGCTCTAACGGACTCTGTCACCACGAATACATGACAACAACGGTGTTGGTGTTAACCCAGCTCTAATGGACTCTGTCACCACCACGAATACATGACAACAACGGTGTTGGTGTTAACCCAGCTCTAATGGACTCTGTCACCACCACGAATACATGACGACAACGGTGTTGGTGTTAACCCAGCTCTAATGGACTCTGTCACCACCACAAATACATGACAACAACGGTGTTGGTGTTAACCCAGCTCTAATGGACTCTGTCACCACCACAATACATGACAACAACGGTGTTGGTGTTAACCCAGCTCTAACGGACTCTGTCACCACGAATACATGACAACAACGGTGTTGGTGTTAACCCAGCTCTAACGGACTCTGTCACCACGAATACATGACAACAACGGTGTTGGTGTTAACCCAGCTCTAATGGACTCTGTCACCACCACGAATAAATGACAACAACAACAGTGTTGGTGTTAACCCAGCTCTAACGGACTCTGTCACCACCACGAATACATGACAACAACGGTGTTGGTGTTAACCCAGCTCTAACGGACTCTGTCACCACCACGAATACATGACGACAACGGTGTTGGTGTTAACCCAGCTCTAATGGACTCTGTCACCACCACGAATACATGACAACAACGGTGTTGGTGTTAACCCAGCTCTAATGGACTCTGTCACCACCACGAATACATGACAACAACGGTGTTGGTGTTAACCCAGCTCTAATGGACTCTGTCACCACCACGAATACATGACAACAACGGTGTTGGTGTTAACCCAGCTCTAACGGACTCTGTCACCACGAATACATGACAACAACGGTGTTGGTGTTAACCCAGCTCTAATGGACTCTGTCACCACCACGAATACATGACAACAACAACAGTGTTGGTGTTAACCCAGCTCTAACGGACTCTGTCACCACCACGAATACATGACGACAACGGTGTTGGTGTTAACCCAGCTCTAATGGACTCTGTCACCACCACGAATACATGACAACAACGGTGTTGGTGTTAACCCAGCTCTAACGGACTCTGTCACCACGAATACATGACAACAACGGTGTTGGTGTTAACCCAGCTCTAATGGACTCTGTCACCACCACGAATACATGACAACAACAACGTGTTGGTGTTAACCCAGCTCTAACGGACTCTGTCACCACCACGAATACATGACGACAACGGTGTTGGTGTTAACCCAGCTCTAATGGACTCTGTCACCACCACGAATACATGACGACAACGGTGTTGGTGTTAACCCAGCTCTAACGGACTCTGTCACCACCACGAATACATGACAACAACGGTGTTGGTGTTAACCCAGCTCTAACGGACTCTGTCACCACCACGAATACATGACGACAACGGTGTTGGTGTTAACCCAGCTCTAATGGACTCTGTCACCACCACGAATACATGACGACAACGGTGTTGGTGTTAACCCAGCTCTAATGGACTCTGTCACCACGAATACATGACAACAACGGTGTTGGTGTTAACCCAGCTCTAACGGACTCTGTCACCACCACGAATACATGACAACAACGGTGTTGGTGTTAACCCAGCTCTAATGGACTCTGTCACCACCACAAATACATGACAACAACGGTGTTGGTGTTAACCCAGCTCTAATGGACTCTGTCACCACCACGAATACATGACAACAACGGTGTTGGTGTTAACCCAGCTCTAATGGACTCTGTCACCACGAATACATGACAACAACGGTGTTGGTGTTAACCCAGCTCTAATGGACTCTGTCACCACCACGAATACATGACAACAACAACGGTGTTGGTGTTAACCCAGCTCTAATGGACTCTGTCACCACCACGAATACATGACGACAACGGTGTTGGTGTTAACCCAGCTCTAATGGACTCTGTCACCACCACAAATACATGACAACAACGGTGTTGGTGTTAACCCAGCTCTAATGGACTCTGTCACCACCACGAATACATGACAACAACGGTGTTGGTGTTAACCCAGCTCTAATGGACTCTGTCACCACCACAATACATAACAACAACGGTGTTGGTGTTAACCCAGCTCTAATGGACTCTGTCACCACCACGAATACATGACAACAACGGTGTTGGTGTTAACCCAGCTCTAACGGACTCTGTCACCACGAATACATGACAACAACGGTGTTGGTGTTAACCCAGCTCTAATGGACTCTGTCACCACCACGAATACATGACGACAACGGTGTTGGTGTTAGCCCAGCTCTAACGGACTCTGTCACCACCACGAATACATGACAACAACGGTGTTGGTGTTAACCCAGCTCTAACGGACTCTGTCACCACCACGAATACATGACGACAACGGTGTTGGTGTTAACCCATCTCTAACGGACTCTGTCACCACCACGAATACATGACGACAACGGTGTTGGTGTTAACCCAGCTCTAATGGACTCTGTCACCACCACGAATACATGACGACAACGGTGTTGGTGTTAACCCAGCTCTAATGGACTCTGTCACCACCACGAATACATACGACAACGGTGTTGGTGTTAACCCAGCTCTAACGGACTCTGTCACCACCACGAATACATGACGACAACGGTGTTGGTGTTAACCCAGCTCTAATGGACTCTGTCACCACCACAAATACATGACGACAACGGTGTTGGTGTTAACCCAGCTCTAATGGACTCTGTCACCACCAATACATGACAACAACGGTGTTGGTGTTAACCCAGCTCTAACGGACTCTGTCACCACCACGAATACATGACAACAACGGTGTTGGTGTTAACCCAGCTCTAATGGACTCTGTCACCACCACGAATACATGACAACAACGGTGTTGGTGTTAACCCAGCTCTAACGGACTCTGTCACCACGAATACATGACAACAACGGTGTTGGTGTTAACCCAGCTCTAATGGACTCTGTCACCACCACGAATACATGACAACAACGGTGTTGGTGTTAACCCAGCTCTAACGGACTCTGTCACCACCACGAATACATGACAACAACGGTGTTGGTGTTAACCCAGCTCTAATGGACTCTGTCACCACCACAAATCATGACAAAAACGGTGTTGGTGTAACCCAGCTCTAATGGACTCTGTCACCACCACGATACATGACAACAACGGTGTTGGTGTTAACCCAGCTCTAATGGACTCTGTCACCACCACGAATACATGACAACAACGTGTTGGTGTTACCCAGCTCTAATGGACTCTGTCACCACGATACATGACACAACGGTGTTGGTGTTAACCCAGCTCTAACGGACTCTGTCACCACCACAAATACATGACCAACAACGGTGTTGGTGTTAACCCAGCTCTAATGGACTCTGTCACCACCAAATACATGACAACAACGTGTTGGTGTTAACCCAGCTCTAATGGACTCTGTCACCACCACGAATACGACAACAACGGTGTTGGTGTAACCCAGCTCTAACGGACTCTGTCACCACCACATACATGACAACAACGGTGTTGGTGTTAACCCAGCTCTAATGGACTCTGTCACCACCACGAATACATGACAACACACGTGTTGGTGTTAACCCAGCTCTAATGGACTCTGTCACCACCACGAATACATGACAACAACGTGTTGGTGTTAACCCAGCTCTAATGGACTCTGTCACCACCACGAATACATGACAAACGGTGTTGGTGTTAACCCAGCTCTAACGGACTCTGTCACCACCACGAATACATGACACAACGTGTGGTGTTAACCCAGCTCTAATGGACTCTGTCACCCAACGAATACATGACGACAACGTGTTGGTGTTAACCCAGCTCTAACGGACTCTGTCACCACGAATACATGACGACAACGGTGTTGTGTTAACCCAGCTCTAATGGACTCTGTCACCACCACGAATACATGACAACAACGGTGTTGGTGTTAACCCAGCTCTAATGGACTCTGTCCCACCACGAATACATGACGACAACGGTGTTGGTGTTAACCCAGCTCTACGGACTCTGTCACACCACGAATACATGACAACAACGGTGTTGGTGTTAACCCAGCTCTAACGGACTCTGTCACCACCACGAATACATGACGACAACGGTGTTGTGTTAACCCATCTCTAACGGACTCTGTCACCACCACGAATACATGACGACACGGTGTTGGTGTTAACCCAGCTCTAATGGACTCTGTCACCACCACGAATACATGACGACAACGGTGTGGTGTTAACCCAGCTCTAATGACTCTGTCACCACCACGAATACATGACGACAACGGTGTTGGTGTTAACCCGCTCTAACGGACTCTGTCCACCACACGAATACATGACGACAACGGTGTTGGTGTTAACCCAGCTCTAATGGACTCTGTCACCACCAC
>NW_022263937.1:0-38973 GCF_002021735.2 Oncorhynchus kisutch
ATCTTGAGGTGCTGATTTGCTGCACCCTCGACAACTACTGTGATTATTATTATTTGACCATGCTGGTCATTTATGAACATTTGAACATCTTGGCCATGTTCTGTTATAATCGCAGAAGAAGACTGGCCGCACCTCATAGCCTGGTTCCTCTCTAGGTTTCTTCCTAGGTTTTGGCCTTTCTAGGGAGTTTTTCCTAGCCACCGTGCTTCTACACCTGCATTGCTTGCTGTTTGGGGTTTTAGGCTGGGTTTCTGTACAGCACTTTGTCGCACCAGTGATGTAAGAAGAGCTATATAAATACATTTGATTTGATTTTAATCCAATCACTGAACAAGCCTGTCAGAACCATAGATATTCTAGAGTGTATAGGTCTGTGTTCTCATTCTATCTCTATGGCCAGAACTGTGGAACATGGTAACTATGAGACACCAAGGCCATTTCATTCTGTTGAAAACAATAGTCATAGCCCAGGTGGGTCGTTGTTAAAAATGAGACAGAGAGGTTTAGACTATTGAAAGTGTGTGCGTGCGTGTGTGTGTGTGTGTGCGTGTGTGTGTGTGTGATTGTTGAAGGCCAAATAGGAATTTCAAAGTAAAAACTTTCCTCCACATCTCATATCTCAGCCCTGCCCTGGTACTCCAAGGTGGCATAGCAGTTCAGACGTCTTTTGTCCTCGTCTTGTCGTGTCCTGTATATATATATATATATTTACAACTTTTTCACATACATTTTATTTTTATTTTCCATCAACTCATCTTCAAAACACTCTCCTGCAACCCGCCTCACCAATGTATATTTATAAAAAAGTATTATTTACCTCAGATCTGTAATCCTCCAAGAAGCTAGCCAGAAACTCCAGAAGCTAGCCAGAAACTAGCCAGAAGCTGGCCTGAAACTAGCCAGAAGCTAATCCAGAAGCTAGTTCAGAAGCTAGTTAGCTCCTTTACTGGCAAATCGTTAGTATTCAGCTAACCACGGTTTGTGGTCATCAGCTATCCTTTAGCTCGAAAATCTATCGCCAGTTCTGTACGGCGCAGCGCGGCTCGGAACGGAACATACCGGACCAATTTTTCTCTCCATGTCCCTGGATTTCGACTGCTCTCTGGACATTCATACCCGGATCTCACAGCTAGCTAGCTGCTATCCGTGTGACTATCGGCCTTCGTCGATTCCGGAGCAAACATCAATTATTCCGGAGCTAGCAAGCTCCGTCAATCACTCCTGAGTTCCATCAATCACACCTGGGCTGCAGTCACCTATCCGGACCCGTTTTACTGCTTTCGCGGAGCCCCACCGGGCCTTCACAACTGGACTGCCGACGTTATCTACCCGAAGGAGTTATTCGGCTGGCTCCTCCGTCGCGACGTTACCTGAACGCCCATCTGCGGCCTGCTAACCGTTAGCTGTCTTACCGGCTGCTATCTGAATAGACAATCGGACAATTTTTTTTATATATATTTTTTAATTTTTATTATTATTATGTTTTCTTCTTGGGCCTCTATAACTATATCTATTGTTTTTATTTTTGTTGTTGTTGTGTGATTTGGATTAATCCCCTCTACCACACGGAACCCCACTAATCTACTGACGGAACGCAAGAGGTGGCTAACAACAGACCTCCATCCTATGCTAGCTTGCTACCGATGCCCTGGCTAGCTGTCTAAATCACCAACCAACCTCTCCACTCACCGGACCCTTTTGATCACTCGACTAAGCATGCCTCTCCTTAATGTCAATATGTCTTGTCCATTTCTGTTCTGGTTAGTGTTTATTGGCTTATTTCACTGTAGAGCCTCTAGTCCTGCTCACTATACCTTATCCAACCTATTAGTTCCACCACCCACACATGCAATGACATCTCCTGGTTTCAACGATGTTTCTAGAGACAATATCTCTCTCTTCATCACTCAATACCTAGGTTTACCTCCACTGTATTCACATCCTACCATACATTTGTCTGTACATTATACCTTGATGCTATTTTATCGCCCCCAGAAACCTCCTTTTACTCTATGTTCCAGACGTTCTAGACGACCAATTCTCATAGCTTTTAGCCGTACCCTTATTCTACTCCTCCTATGTTCCTCTGGCGATGTAGAGGTGAATCCAGGCCCTGCAGTGCCTAGCTCCACTCCTATTCCCCAGGCGCTCTCTTTTGACGACTTCTGTAACCGTAATAGCCTTGGTTTCATGCATGTTAACATTAGAAGCCTCCTCCCTAAGTTTGTTCTATTCACTGCTTTAGCACACTCTGCCAACCCGGATGTTCTAGCTGTGTCTGAATCCTGGCTTAGGAAGACCACCAAAAACTCAGACATTTTAATTCCAAACTACAACATTTTCAGACAAGATAGAACTGCCAAAGGGGGCGGTGTTGCAATCTACTGCAAAGATAGCCTGCAGAGTTCTGTCCTACTATCCAGGTCTGTACCCAAACAATTTGAACTTCTACTTTTAAAAATCCACCTCTCTAAAAACAAGTCTCTCACCGTTGCCGCCTGCTATAGACCACCCTCTGCCCCCAGCTGTGCTCTGGACACCATATGTGAACTGATTGCCCCCCATCTATCTTCAGAGTTCGTGCTGCTAGGCGACCTAAACTGGAACATGCTTAACACCCCAGCCATCCTACAATCTAAACTTGATGCCCTCAATCTCACACAAATTATCAATGAACCTACCAGGTACCTCCCCAAAACCTTAAACACGGGCACCCTCATAGATATCATCCTAACCAACTTCCCCTCTAAATACACCTCTGCTGTCTTCAACCAAGATCTCAGCGATCACTGCCTCATTGCCTGCATCCGTAATGGGTCAGCGGTCAAACGACCTCCACTCATCACTGTAAAACGCTCCCTGAAACACTTCTGCGAGCAGGCCTTTCTAATCGACCTGGCCGGGGTATCCTGGAAGGATATTGATCTCATCCCGTCAGTAGAGGATGCCTGGATATTTTTTTTAAATGCCTTCCTAACCATCTTAAATAAACATGCCCCATTCAAGAAATTTAGAACCAGGAACAGATATAGCCCTTGGTTCTCCCCAGACCTGACTGCCCTTAACCAACACAAAAACATCCTATGGCGTTCTGCATTAGCATCGAACAGCCCCCGTGATATGCAGCTGTTCAGGGAAGCTAGAAATCATTATACACAGGCAGTTAGAAAAGCCAAGGCTAGCTTTTTCAAGCAGAAATTTGCTTCCTGCAACACTAACTCAAAAAAGTTCTGGGACACTGTAAAGTCCATGGAGAATAAGAACACCTCCTCCCAGCTGCCCACTGCACTGAAGATAGGAAACACTGTCACCACTGATAAATCCACCATAATTGAGAATTTCAATAAGCATTTTTCTACGGCTGGCCATGCTTTCCACCTGGCTACTCCTACCCCGGACAACAGCACTGCACCCCCAACAGCAACTCGCCCAAGCCTTCCCCATTTCTCCTTCTCCCAAATCCATTCAGCTGATGTTCTGAAAGAGCTGCAAAATCTGGACCCCTACAAATCAGCCGGGCTAGACAATCTGGACCCTTTCTTTCTAAAATTATCTGCCGAAATTGTTGCCACCCCTATTACTAGCCTGTTCAACCTCTCTTTCGTGTCGTCTGAGATTCCCAAAGATTGGAAAGCAGCTGCGGTCATCCCCCTCTTCAAAGGGGGGGACACTCTTGACCCAAACTGCTACAGACCTATATCTATCCTACCGTGCCTTTCTAAGGTCTTCGAAAGCCAAGTCAACAAACAGATTACCGACCATTTCGAATCTCACCATACCTTCTCTGCTATGCAATCTGGTTTCAGAGCTGGTCATGGGTGCACCTCAGCCACGCTCAAGGTCCTAAACGATATCTTAACCGCCATCGATAAGAAACATTACTGTGCAGCCGTATTCATTGATCTGGCCAAGGCTTTCGACTCTGTCAATCACCATATCCTCATCGGCAGACTCGACAGCCTTGGTTTCTCAAATGATTGCCTCGCCTGGTTCACCAACTACTTCTCTGATAGAGTTCAGTGTGTCAAATCGGAGGGTCTGCTGTCCGGACCTCTGGCAGTCTCTATGGGGGTGCCACAGGGTTCAATTCTTGGACCGACTCTCTTCTCTGTATACATCAATGAGGTCGCTCTTGCTGCTGGTGAGTCCCTGATCCACCTCTACGCAGACGACACCATTCTGTATACTTCCGGCCCTTCTTTGGACACTGTGTTAACAACCCTCCAGGCAAGCTTCAATGCCATACAACTCTCCTTCCGTGGCCTCCAATTGCTCTTAAATACAAGTAAAACTAAATGCATGCTCTTCAACCGATCGCTACCTGCACCTACCCGCCTGTCCAACATCACTACTCTGGACGGCTCTGACTTAGAATACGTGGACAACTACAAATACTTAGGTGTCTGGTTAGACTGTAAACTCTCCTTCCAGACCCATATCAAACATCTCCAATCCAAAGTTAAATCTAGAATTGGCTTCCTATTTCGCAACAAAGCATCCTTCACTCATGCTGCCAAACATACCCTTGTAAAACTGACCATCCTACCAATCCTCGACTTTGGCGATGTCATTTACAAAATAGCCTCCAATACCCTACTCAACAAATTGGATGCAGTCTATCACAGTGCAATCCGTTTTATCACCAAAGCCCCATATACTACCCACCATTGCGACCTGTACGCTCTCGTTGGCTGGCCCTCGCTTCATACTCGTCGCCAAACCCACTGGCTCCATGTCATCTACAAGACCCTGCTAGGTAAAGTCCCCCCTTATCTCAGCTCGCTGGTCACCATAGCATCTCCCACCTGTAGCACACGCTCCAGCAGGTATATCTCTCTAGTCACCCCCAAAACCAATTCTTTCTTTGGCCGCCTCTCCTTCCAGTTCTCTGCTGCCAATGACTGGAACGAACTACAAAAATCTCTGAAACTGGAAACACTTATCTCCCTCACTAGCTTTAAGCACCAACTGTCAGAGCAGCTCACAGATTACTGCACCTGTACATAGCCCACCTATAATTTAGCCCAAACAACTACCTCTTTCCCAACTGTATTTAATTTTAATTAATTTATTTATTTTGCTCCTTTGCACCCCATTATTTTTTTTATTTCTACTTTGCACATTCTTCCATTGCAAAACTACCATTCCAGTATTTTACTTGCTATATTGTATTTACTTTGCCATCATGGCCTTTTTTGCCTTTACCTCCCTTCTCACCTCATTTGCTCACATTGTATATAGACTTGTTTATACTGCATTATTGACTGTATGTTTGTTTTTACTCCATGTGTAACTCTGTGTCGTTTTATCTGTCGAACTGCTTTGCTTTATCTTGGCCAGGTCGCAATTGTAAATGAGAACTTGTTCTCAACTTGCCTACCTGGTTAAATAAAGGTAAAATAAATAAATAAAATAAATAAATATCGTCCTGTATCTTCTTCAGTCATCATTGTCTGTAGGGTGCCATTTGGGATACAACGATTTTCCATCACCTTCACACAGCAGCAGGCCCATAATGTTGGGTAATCACAACTGTCTGATCCTAGATGATGAATGATGTCTGTAATGTTATGTAACCCTGTAATCCCTAATCTGCTGGTTGCACAAATGGCTCAATTGTTTTTTCCCCCTCTTTTGTAGCTGTAAGGCTAGAGGTTTCCTTTAGCTATAGCCTTAACGTCCATTTTAACTGTCTAAACGTCCCTTTAATCTCCATTCTAACTGTGTAAATGTAAACTTTAACTGTACCAACGTCCATTTTAACTGTGTAAATGTCCCTTTAAACTCCATTCTAACTGTGTAAATGTCAACTTTAACTGTACAAACCTTCGTTCTAACTGTTTAAATGAATGGTAAAGAACATTGCTCATAATATCAGGTGTGTGTGTGTGTCTGTACGATAGAGACAAGTGTCAGGTGCAGGCTGAGAAGGATCAGAAGGAGACATGACACAGTGTACCAGACATTGAAATAGGGTTTTACTAAGGGATTCACATGGACAATGTCACTGTATACACCTACACATTAGATCACACTTACACAAGGCCTGAGTCAGACAAGTCTTTTTCCAGTGTCAAAAACACACACATCTATACGCTCAATGTTTCCATGGTGACCACAATGAACGAGCTGTTGTGCCCGTTGCAACCTAGGTCTAGTGTTCATAATAATGGACCGAGGCTTCCACATATCTACATAGCTGGAATACATGGAACAGCTTTCTCTCATGTAAACAGGATCTATTCATGTCACCCTGGCTGAATCATGTCTAATTCAGGAGCGTCCTAAATTACTCCCTATTCCCTACATAGTGCACTACTTTTGACCAGAGCCCAATGGGCCCTGATTAAAAGGAGTGCGCTATATATTATAGGCAATAGGTTGCCATTAGGGACATGGACTTGATCTATCACTTTGATCCCTCTGTAAAACCGCCCACCACAACGATCAACAAGGCTTAAGGAAAACACAACATCATTTGGTCTTTCCTCAAAAGTAGCTGTATATTGATGTATCTTTCTTGACTTTTTGGCTGAGCTGATGAACAAGCTGTCTCAGAGATAGGAGGCCCTAGCCTGGTCCCAGATGTGTTTGTGCCATCTTGCCAACTACATTGGTGTGATTGTCAAGCCAAACATGTTTAGTATGACAGCGAATGACAAGGAGTTGGCATGGTGGCACTAACAAGACTGGCACTGAGGCTAAGATGGCTTCTCTCTGGGTGGGGGTGGAGGGAGGGCAGGGAAGGTTGTGGCTGCTGGAGCTGGGTGCCTTCCTACAGAAAGCATCACACATCGTTACACAAGAAGGGGCAGAGGCTGATAGCAAGCACTTGCAGCGTTGGAGTCAATTCAAGTTCAACTCAAAGTTATTTAGGAATGGAAATGTTTTCAATTCATAATTATGATTTTGCAGTTCATTTTATAGGGAAATTCCTGAATTGATGGAGTTAATTGTTGAATTGGAATTGAGTCCTCCAACCCTGTCCCTGCAGCAAGACTAGTTGTATTGTGGTCGACGACAAACACTGGCTGATATTGTGATCATGATCACCATGGTAACTAGGAGGACCTAGGGTTGAAAAATTATAGGAAATTTCCCCAAATTCCAGGTTTCCAGAAATCCCGGTAGGGATATTCTTGGAATTAGAGGGAATGTGTAGGAAATCTGGGTATCCTCCAACCAGATTTCTGACCAGGGAATTTTGGGAAAGTTACTGGAATTTTGCACCCTAGGAGGACCATAACGATCCTGGAGAGCGACGATGGGAAAGGAGAGAGGCTAGAGTAAGGAGTTGTCCTAGTGGTTGAGATTTTAAAAGACGCTTAAAATGGAGTGGGGCTCTCGAGTGTAGTTTCTCATGGCCGTCGGCCAGCCAACCACTCCTGGAAATGTACTAGTATTTACACACAGAATGACTCAACAATAATCATCAAGGTAACATAATACAGACACTGACTCCACATAACATAACAGTCAACTTATGTAAGAGCCAGGACGTCAGTCAAAATAAATACTCAACTTCTATTAAGACTTTCTTATGATGATAATAATAATAATAACAACAACGTGTAGAGGAATTGTAACAATAACAATAACAGGTCAACTAAACCTCCAAGATTGCACGTTTTAACTGTAGCTAGAGACGCAAATGACATCTATATGCGACCTGGTATATCGGGTTTATCAAGTGTGAGCTATGCCGTCCAGTGCATTATCAAAACAAATACATTGTTTTGCTCAAAAATAGAAGGATTATATGTAACATATACAATTATATTATAATCATTTGATATGTCATATGACTTTCATACCTGCATCCAATAATGGAATTCTGCATGCATTCTACAACACGTTGGAACAGGCAGCAGCATGATGACCTAGATATATGTTTCATATAATCCTTACATATATAGTGTCATATACTTTCTGTCTAAGGAGTATTTACATCGCTTATCTATGTTGTCACAGATTTGATCCCAACATTAGAACATGATTGTTTAAAACCTCTTAAGGATCGGACCCTTTTCTCCCCCAAATGTTCACCTAAAATAACATACCCAAATCAAACTGCTTGTAACTCAGGACCTGACGCAAGGATATGCATATTCTTGATACCATTTGAAAGGAAACACTTTGAAGTTTGTGGAAATATGAAATGAATGTAGGAGAATATAACACATTAGATCTGGTAAAGATAATACAAAGAAAAAAAACAATGTTTTTTTTTGTATTTTTTTTTTTACCATCATCTTTGAAATGCTAAGAGAAAGGCCAAAACGTATCATTCCAGCCCAGGCACAATTTAGATATTGGCCACTAGATGGCAGCAGTGTATGTGCAAAGTTTTAGACTGATCCAATGAACCATTGCATTCTGTTCAACATTTTGTATCAAGACTGGCCAAATGTGCCTAATTGTTTTTTTCATAACTTTTCAAGTTCATAACTCCTCAAACAATAGCATGGTATTCTTTCACTGTAATAGCTACTGTAAATTGGACGTGCAGATTCTCTCCTATCTGACTTTGACTGCTGCAGGTTCAGATGGCGATGCAAAACATTCTGACAACGTTGCAGTGACGTAAGAAAGACATTGGGATGGAGGGATAGAGGAATGTAGCCGGGGATGTAAAGAGGAGGGTATAGACGGGTTTCAGGAGTCAAGTTTGTAAAAGAATCCAGTCCAGGATGGATGAAGGAAATGAAGATATGTGGTCAACGGAGCATCAAAGAGAACCCAACCCTGAAGAGAGAAAGAGAGAGATTCTTTTTACAATAATTTTTGTGGGGGTTTTATGTGTTTTATTGAGCTAGGCCAGTGAAGAGAAGACAGGAAAGGTAGGAGAGACTGCGAGTCTGAATGACAGTAGGTCAGATTCCAACCCATGCCATCTCTGGTATCCTAGGCTGTGAGGGTCAGGGTTCGCGGCCCTGACACATTAACGCTTATTATTGAAAGCTATTATACAGTGCTATGTCAGGCGTTATAATTAGACAGTACGACTGACCTGGTGTTACTCCCAGAAGTACGGAGGGTAACCAGATAGTCTCGTTCTTCAGCTGAGGTCCAAACAGAGGGTTGGCCTGGCTAGGATGCTATCAGCCAGCTGCACACACACACACACACAACACACACACCCACACACACACAACACACCCACCCACACAACACCTACACACACACACACACACACACACACACACACCACACACACACACACACACACACACACCCACACACACACACCACACACACCAGTAGAGAACCTGGCATTACTTATACCAACTAGAGAACCTACATTAACTTATACAGTAAGTAGACTTAGAGATAACACAGAGTAGAGACCTGACAGGACATCCATACTCACAATAACCAACAACAAACAGCTGTCAAGATCAAACTAGTGATGACAACCCTGTGAACAGAAGAGTTAATACACATTACCATATCAGCTATCATCGCAAACACACACTATAACCTGCTTAATATGAACGACATCTTTGATATACAGTAGCTACTTAGCTACTACTGTGACAACTGCATTGCGAGCGGGCCAACAGCAGGGATGAGAGAGAGAGAGGATCGATGCGTATAAGGCTTCTGTCCAGGGCCCCTGTTTCCATCCCGTTTCATTATTACAATCCGAGATATAGGAACATATCCTTACAATGCTAAATATTTGCCTTAAAAAAAGCGAATATAAATATTTACCAGATTACCATTAATCAGATTACCATTATACACCATTTTCGCTTCTGTTATGCGTTGTATGGATAACGGTAGGTAGGACACCTACCCTCGGTTTGGTCCTTTGGGCACGAAAAAGGGTGCTACAATACCAACGAGCGCCCATAACGTGGTGAAACAGATCATCGGCAGCGCGAAAGAGCCCATCGTTACACCGAATAGATCACCGCTGAAAGATAAATAAATATCAAATTGTGTCCTTAGCTAGAACAACAGCATCAACGGGTCCGCTGCGTTCCTAATCAAGAACCCCCTTGCAGGTTTTCTCCCGCCTTCTCCCATTAAAACGCCTCTGATTGGCGGGAGGCATTGTGATTGCAGTCTTTGATTGGTTTAGATTGTGTGTGCGTCAGTATTAAGAAAGGAGCGACTGGCTAGTGGAATGCGTATAGGCCTAGTCTGACAGCAGATCGGAAGTGAAATGTAACAGTAACAAATTGTTGACACAATGTAAACAATGTTGCCGAGTTAAAAGTTAAGTATAGTTTGGACCACACTTTTCCCTAAAATTAATACACTGGTCACTGTAATGGCCTTGGTTATAGCTAATTATAAACTGGGTAATTCGAGCCCTGAATGCTAATTGGCTGTGGTAAATCAGACTGTATACCAGGGGTATGACAAAGTATGTAATTTACTGCTCTAATTACATTGGTAACCACTTTATATATCAATAAGGCACCTCGGGGGCTTGTGACATATGGCCAATATACCACGGCTACGGGCTGTATCCAGGCACTCCACATTGCGCATAAGAACAGGCATTAGCCGTGGTATATTGGCCATATACCACACCTCCCCTGGCCTTATTGTGTAATTATAAACTGGGTGGTTCAAGCCCTGATTGCTGATCGGCTGAAAAGCCGTGGTCTATCAGACCGTATACCATGGTATGACAAAACATGCATTTTTACTGCTCTAATTTAGTTGGTAACCAGTTTATAATAGCAATAAGGCACCTCAGGGGTTTTAGAATATATGGCCAATATGCCACAGCTTTGGGCTTGTGTTTTAGCGCTTCGCGATGCGTCGTACCTAAGAACAGTCTTCAGCCATGGAAAGCCATGGTACAGCCATGGTAAGCATGGTACAGCATGGTAAAGCCATGGTACAGCCATGGTACAGCCATGGTACAGCCATGGTACAGCCATGGTATTGGCGATATACCACACCCCCTTATGGCCTTATTGCCTTAAATATAATATGCGTAATCCGTCGGTTATTTTTCAATGTGTTGCCACATTTAATAGCATAAATGCCAAGTAACAAACAACATGTGACTGAATGCTAAGTAGCCATGTTCCCAGCTGCTGTCATGCTGTAGCGCAAGTCAACAGCATGACTTCACCACAGACACGGATTTAGTTTTGTACTGTAGGAGATCTACATCTTTTCTCATACACTGAGTATAGCAAAACAATAGGAACACCTTCCTAATGTTGAGTTGGGCCTTCATCACAGCCTCAGTTCGTCAGGGCATGGACTGACTCCACAAGGTGTCAAAAGTGTTCCACGGGGACGCTTCAAATGCCTCCCACAGTTGTGTCAAGTTGACTAGATGTCCTTCTGGTGGTGGACCATTCCTGATACACACAGGAAACTGTTGAGTGTGAAAACCCCCAGCAGTGTTGCAGTTCTTGACACAAACCAATGTGTGTGGCACCTAGTACCATATCCTGTTCAAAGGCACTTTTCTTCCATTCACCCTCTGAATGGCACACACACACACACACACACACACTTAATGTCTCAATTGTCTCAAGGCTTAAAAATCCTTATTTAACCTGTCTCCTCCCCTTCATCTACACTGGTTGAAGTGGATTTAACAAGTGACATCAATAAGGGATCGTAGCTTTCACCTGGATTCACCTGGTCAGTCTGTCGTGGAAAGAGCAGGTGTTCTAATGTTTTTTATACTCAGTGTATATATAATAAATATAGCTGGACAATGTTACTAATGGAATCATAACAGCATTATTTCTCTTCACACCAGATTAGTTCCTTTCTCCAGGATCTCCAGCACTACTTTCAATTGAATTGAATTGAATTTTATTTGGGTTAAAAAAATATGCATCCAACAAGATGTGCATTTGTTTACTGAAGGATAACATGTGAAAGCATTATATAGGCCCAATGAAAACACTTATTTCCATAGTGGTCCTAGATGGTAGCCTGGGTACCGGTCTTTTTGGGGTAACATCCTTGTCACTGCTGTCATTTGGCAAAAAAGACACGGAGTGTCAGGGAGTGTTTCTCCTTTGCCAAGATAATCTATCTACCTGACAGGTGTGGCATATCAAGAAGCTGATTAAACAGCATTATAATTACACAGGTGCACCTTGTTGCTGGGATAATAAAAGGTCACTAAAATATGCACAAAACACAATGCCACAGATGTTTCAAGCTTTGAGGGAGTGTGAAATTTGCATACTGACTGCAGGGATGTCCACGCCAGCCTAACCTACACATCCAGCGTCCTTCACCAGCGGGATCGGCTGAGACCAGCCACCCGGACAGATGATGAAACTTAGGAGGTCTGTCGGTAATAAAGCACTTTTGTGGGAAACACTCATTCTGATTGGCTGGGCCTGGCTCCCCAGTGGGTGGGGCTATGCCTTCCCAGGCCCAGCCATGGCTGAGCCCCGTCCCAGCCATGTGAAATACAGTATATGAAACTGTAACTCAGTAAACTCATTGAAATGTTGCATGTTCTTTTATATTTTGTTCAGTATATGTTGAAAGCAGGTGCTGTCCACAAGGTGTGGTTCTGAGTTGATTAAGGAATTAACATCCCATCATGCTTAGGGTCATGTATAAAAAATGCTGGGCAGGGCATGAGACAGCATTTTCCACCACCTGTCAAAAAACACCAAATTCTGGAATTTATTGTGAAAGAATGGTGTCACATCCCTCCAATATAGAGTTCCAGAGACTTGTAGAATCTATGCCAAGGCACATTGAAGCTGTTCTGGCTCGTATTAAGACACTTTATGTTGGTGTTTCCTTTATTTTGGCAGTTACCTGTATGCGCTCCATTGTATCAACTGTAGGGTTGTACTGCCAAACTACATTCTGTACATTTCCTTTTCAGACAAAGGGCATAGTGTTACATCACCTCCCGTTGAAATCTAGCCAGACTCCCTCTCTCTTTTCTCTCTCTCTCTATCTCTCTCTGTGTATCTATCTACAGTGTGGCAAAAAAGTATTTAGTCAGCCACAAATTGTTCTCCCACTTAAAAATATGAGAGAGGCCTGTAATTTCCATCATAGGTACACTTCAACTATGACAGACAAAATGAGGAAAGAAAATCCAGAAAATCACATTGTAGGATTTTTATGAATTTAGTTTCAAATTATGGTGGAAAATAAGTATTTGGTCACCTACAAACAAGCAAGATTTCTGGCTCTCACAGACCTGTAACTTCTTCTTTAAGAGGCTCCTCTGTCCTCCACTCATTACCTGTATTTGAACTTGTTATCAGTATAAAAGACACCTGTCCACAACCTCAAACAGTCATACTCCAAACTCCACTATGGCAAAGACCAAAGAGCTGTCAAAGGACACCAGAAACAAAATTGTAGACCTGCACCAGGCTGGGAAGACTGAATCTGCAATAGGTAAGCAGCTTGGTTTGAAGAAATCAACTGTGGGAGCAATTATTAGGAAATGGAAGACATACAAGACCACTGATAATCTCCCTCGATCTGGGGCTCCACGCAAGATATCACCCCGTGGGTCAAAATGATCACAAGAACGGTGAGCAAAAATCCCAGAACCACACGGGGGGACCTAGTGAATGACCTCCAGAGAGCTGGGACCAAAGTAACAAAGCCTACCATCAGCAAGGGCATTGAAGATGAAACGTGGCTGGGTCTTTCAGCATGACAATGATCCCAAACACAACCGCCCGGAAATGAAGGAGTGGCTTCGTAAGAAGCATTTCAAGAGTGGCCTAGCCAGTCTTCAGATCTCAACCCCATAGAAAATCTTTGGAGGGAGTTGAAAGTCCGTGTTGCCCAGCAACAGCCCCAAAACATCACTGCTCTAGAGGAGATCTGCATGGAGGAATGGGCCAAAATTCCAGCAACAGTGTGTGAAAACCTTGTGAAGACTTACAGAAAACGTTTTGACCTCTGTCATTGCCAAACAAAGGGTATATAACAAAGTATTGAGAAACTTTTGTTATTGACCAAATACTTATTTCCACCATAATTTGCATATAAATTCATAAAAATCACTACAATGTGATTTTCTGGATTTTTTTTTCTCATTTTGTCTGTCATAGTTGAAGTATAACTATGATGAAAATTACTCATCTTTTTAAGTGGGAGAACTTGCATAATTGGTGGCTGACTAAGTACTGTTTGCCCCACTGTATGTCTGTCTGTCTGTCTGTCTCTCTCTGTATCTCTCTTTCTCTCTGTCTCTCCTATATATATATATACAGTACCAGTCAAAGTTTGGACACACCTACTCATTCCTGAGTTTTCTTTATTTGTACTATTTTCTACATTCTGTACATTTCCTTTTCAGACAAAGGGCATAGTGTTACATCACCTCCCGTTGAAACCAAGCCAGACTCTCTCTCTATCTCAGCATCTGTCTGGTATGATACCATGTCAAACATGACATGTCCTATGCCTTAACAGACATGCTACAATGTCATAAGAATGTCACAAAAAAACCTGTAGGCAACAAACAGAGATTTTATTTACATTTTATGGCATAAATCATCCCCATACATTTCCAGAAATGCTATTGACAGCTAGAGGAAACCTAATAGATCAACATTGAAGATGTGGATTAAGCCTAGTCCAGGACTAAAAGCATTCTCATTTACAGATTTTAAATTGAAATAACTTTTTAGTCCTGGACTTGGTGTCTGGGAAACAGGGCCTAATTTAAATAAATAAATGATTGAATGAACTCTGACCTACAAAGCAAACCAATCAATGTTTAGATCAGGGGTAGGCAACGAGATTCAGAGGCGGGACGATTTGTGTCGGAGCAGATGGTTGGGGGTCCGGTACATAATAATCATTTGGTTGTCTGCTTTCCCCCTGCCGCAAGGTACTACCAAGGACACCTTGACTTGTGTGTACACTGTGACATTCAACACTGTGACATTCAACACGGACATCAACACACACACACACACACACACACACACACACACACACACACACACACACACACACACACACACACACACACACACACACACACAAGCACACACAAGCACACACACACACACACACACACACGCACACAAGCACACACACACAAGCACACAAGCACACATTCACACACTTGAGTCTGTTTGTTTTGTCCATAGACATTTTACATATTCAGATGGTCACTGCATCCTTCCAAGTTCTTTGTGTCATCTCTAGCTGTGTAAACACATTATCACCAGTAAACACCAGTCTCTAGCCCCCATAGAAAAGCCTCTCCACACCAGGGTCTCTAGCCCATAGAAAAGCCTCTCCACACCAGGGTCTCTAGCCCCATAGAAAAGCCTCTCCACACCAGGGTCTCTAGCCCCATAGAAAAGCCTCTCCACACCAGGGTCTCTAGCCCCATAGAAAAGCCTCTCCACAGCCAGGGTCTCTAGCCCCATAGAAAAGCCTCTCCCACACCAGGGTCTCTAGCCCCATAGAAAAGCCTCTCCACACCAGGGTCTCTAGCCCATAGAAAAGGCCTCTCCACACCAGGGTCTCTAGCCCATGAAAGCCCTCCACACCAGGGTCTCTAGCCCATAGAAAGCCTCTCCACACCAGGCAGCCATAGGAAAATGACAGTAGAGGTTTAGTCATATTAAAGCTCTATAGCAGCTCATGGTTATCATGTCACTGCAAGAATGGTGATGGTCATTCCTTCATTCTAGAATCAACTCTTTTTTTCTATGGGTTTACATTCATCATCTCTCTTTATTGCTCTCTCTCTCGCTGTCTCTCTCCCACTCCCTCTGTCTACCTACTTCTTCCCTCGCTCGTTCTTTCTCTATGACAGTGAACTATCGCCACTCGTGGGTTTAAGGGATACTTTACTAGTCTGACTATGGACTCCAGGCGGTAACTTTACCCGGGTTGTTTTACGGACACAGATCATGTCAATGTACTAGAATAAATTTCGTATAACACTACAGTATATTGTAGCGTTCAGTTTTTTTTCACCAAATGGCCTTTAAGTAAGTAGGAAACTGAAGTTTCAATATCCGAAACAAGCCATATCAAACATGTTTCCTTCAAAGCTCCCCTGATATTTTTAATGAAATTCACATCACAGTCCGCGGTTAATTTAAGTTTCAGCTTTCATTTATTCATCTTCAGATGATATCTGAGTTTCATTATTGCTTGCCAAGAGAGTGGTCGTGGCAGGCAGACACATGCCCACATGCAGGAAACGTTGCGGTCAAGCTAGTCTCGTGTAGCCCTACCTAACTATACAAGCTTTCCATGCGCAACCACACTTAGGAACACGGTATCAGGTGGAACTCGGATTTGGACGAGAGAGCGCTCGTAAAGCTTAGTGTAGAGGCGCATAGATTCTGTCTGTCGGATAGCTTGATCATTTACGAGTGTCAGATGTAGCTCGTCCGCATTCAGGAAACGGCGCAGATAAAGGCAGTTGAACGAACAACTAAGATCGATTCACCCGGCGGTTAAAACTGTGGGGTAACCGCGGTCAATACTGGCACTTTTATCTAGTTTTAAAGTGATATACTTTCAGTGTTTTGTATATTTTGTATTCGAGTTGATAATGCTGGATGGTCGAACTGATGAAGTTCACAAGAGACATTTGCCGACTGCTGGGTATTGGAGGCGGTAAGTAAAAGTAACTGCGAGGCCACTGTAAAGTTATTGAACTCATAAATGTCTATGTATTTACGTGTGTAGTGTTTATCGATTATCGATTTCTCGCTGGCGAGTCTACTCGACTGAAGACAAGTTACACAAGTTAACATGCTCCTATGCTGTGTGATAGCCTATTGTGATCACAAATAGGAGTGATATTATTTTGTTTATGTTAGTCATGTATGTTCCTATAAAAGGTTGCCTTGTATTAAAGCGGTTGAAACCATAACAAGTCTGAGGGAGGAACTTGGAAAAATGGTAAAACCTCTCTCAAATTTCATAGTTCGAGTTACGGATGTAAGGACGGATCAGCCGTGATATCAAAATGATAGTTTTATTCATTTTTTGAGCCTGTATAGTGTTTGTTTACATATACTTTGTTTACAAACATTGGAGTAAAACAAGCTTATATTTTGGGTTCTGATGGGTGCAACAGTTGAACTAAGCTCATGAGGATCAATGGATATATAGATATATATATATATATTTAATTAATTTTAGTCCAAAAATGTATGTAGGAACTGCAGATTGGTCCTGTTTTAAATAAAGTATATTTGCTTTTGGGTTCCCGAGTGGCACAGCGGTCTAAGGCACTGCATCTCAGTGCTAGAGTTGTCACTACAGACCCTGGTTTGATTCCAGGCTGTATCACAACTGGCTGTGATTGGATGATCCATAGGGCGGTGCACAATTGACCCAGCGTCGTCCTGGTTAGGGTTTGGCCGCTGTAGGCCGTCATTTGTAAATAAGAATTTGTTCTTAACTGACCTGCCTTGTTAAATAAATCAAAATAAACCATTATTTTGCTCTCTCACTCACAGAATCAGTATGTTTCTTCTTCAGTCCTTTGTGTAGGCTTTTCTGTCTCTCTGCTCGATCTGCATGTGCCGACACGCCACATCGGAATCTGAGACTTTGTTTCCATTATGCTTACAAGACACGGTGCAGTGCACATAGCTAAGGGGACACAGTCCTCTTGGCTCGAGGGTTGTGTGTCTTTGTGGAACAGATCTGGTCCTGTGTTGCTCAGATGGTAGGACCATGGGGCCTGTAATTCCAGGGTAGTGGGTTCAATTGCCGGGACCACCCATATGTAAATTGTATGCACGCATGACTGAAAGTCGCTTTGGATAAAAGAGTGTGCTAAATGGCATATGTTATGACATTAACTCTGGATGAATCTCTACCCTAAATGTAAGAGAACAAATTGATGACTAATTCCAATAGAACGCAGTCACCAGTAATTCCCAGACTCTTGTTTAAATCTAAAGGCCTTCTATTCCCTAGTTCCTGGTTTAGTCTTTTGTCTCAAATTGGTTTTGTGGTGGTGAATTCAGGACGCTTCTTCTATAAGCCAAGGCCACAGAGGACTGCAGTGTGTATAAGCCAAGGCCACAGAGGACTGCAGTGTGTATAAGCCAAGGCCACAGAGGACTGCAGTGTGTATAAGCCAAGGCCACAGAGGACTGTAGTGTGTGTATAAGCCAAGGCCACAGAGGACTGTAGTGTGTGTATAAACCAAGGCCACAGAGGACTGTAGTTTGTATAAACCAAGGCCACAGAGGACTGTAGTGTGTAGCTAGGCCTGGGCTATTGCACTCACTAACTGACATTGCTCAAGATACTCTCTACATGACCAAGATGCACTCTACATGACCAAGATGCACTCTACATGACCAAGATGCACTCTACATGACCAAGATGCACTCTACATGACCAAGATGCACTGCAATTGACCAAGATGCACTCTACTAGACCAAGATATAGGAATCAAACCTGCAATAATTGGGCCATGCTTTTAACAAAATGTCAATACACACTTCTGTGAACACATAATGAACCCTTGTATGTGGATACCTGTAATGTTCCACACTTCCACAGTAGACTAACAGCATGTATTTAAACAGTAATAATCCACACTCTAATTGATACCCCCCGATCAACAAGTTGAGAGAGAGAGAGAGAACATGGATTTTGGGATATACATAACATTCCTCTCTTCCACAGTAAACTAGTTAAACATCATTCCCAGGCTATTTTCAGCACCTCTGATTCCGTCAGATGAAGGTGTTGCAACAGCATCCGAGCAGAGAGCAGAGAGTCAGCAGACAATCTGGTCATTGTTGTTGTGGTATTCAAATGAGAGGCACCTGATCGCTGTCATCACACTGAAGAGGCCGTGTAGGTTTGACGATAACATCTGGGGCTGTCCGCGTTCCAAATGGCGTTCCACCTGGAGGAAATATTTGACTTTCAGTTTGATTGTCTTTTAGCTGCCTGAGAAATCCTCTTCCGTGATGACTCACACACACACACTACAGTCCTCTGTGGCCTTGTTTGGTCAAACCAGAAGGATGTCTTTGTCATAAGAGAATAGAGGGAATGGATTAGAGCTGAACTGATCCATTATACGACAGGGGAAACTTGGATTTTTTTGCTGACACAGACAGAACCCACCCGTCTGTTTCATTGGGCCGATGAGGGTGATGAGGGTGGTATGGAGATGGGTTGTGTTGTGTGTATTCTTTGTGGGTGACTGTGTGGTGGCTAACTACTAACAAAGTGTTCTGCTTTGATTTGACTCCCTTCTGTCTTCTTCTCTGGTCTGTCAGCCTAAGGCATTATGGGTGACGGGGGGGAGGGGTACTTTGTCTCTGAGTGGCAGGAAACCACAGGCATGCAGAGAGAGACATATAAATACCACCAATATTTATCTGTTTATCGTCCCCCGCTATTCGAACTACAACTATTTACACATTGTTAAAACAGCTGATAATATAACACTTGAAATGTCTATTTTTTTCAACCTTTTTAAGTGCAATGTTTACTGTTAATTTTAAATAGTTTTTTGTTTGATGTTGTTGAATTAGTTTCTTCTCACTTGTTTATTTCACCTGCTTTGGCAATGTAAACAGAGTATGTTTCCATGCCAATTAATCCCTTTGAATTAAATTGAGGCAGAGAGCGAGAGGCAGAGAGCGAGAAGCAGAGAGCGAGAGGCAGAGAGCGGGAGAAAGACAGATGTTCAGAGAGAGAAGGAGTGGCAGAGGGAGTGAGACTGAGAGCATGGCAAAGAGAGAGAGACTGAGAGCATGGAAGAGAGAGAGAGACTGAGAACATGGCAGAGAGAGAAGGAGTGGCAGAGGGAGTGAGGCTGAGAGCATGGCAGAGAGAGTGAAGGAGTGGCAGAGGGAGTGAGGCTGAGAGCATGGCAGAGAGAGTGAAGGAGTGGCAGAGGGAGTGAGGCTGAGAGCATGGCAGAGAGAGAAGAGAGTGAGGCTGAGAGCATGGCAGAGAGAGAAGAGAGTGAGGCTGAGAGCATGCAGAGAGAGAGACTGAGAGCAATGGCAGAGAGAGAAGAGAGAGAGGGGGAGGTAAAGTCCTTCCCTATCAAAGTAGTGTAACACAAACAGCTTCTCTGCTGGCCTTGGGAACCAGATACACAGCATGGTTTTCATATCGCACCAGAAAGAAGGGTGGTTTTTCTGACAATGCTGCTGCTCGTTTTTAGCAGTGTAAGTCGTGTTTCAGTCATTGTTTATTTCTAACATAGGCTCAGTAAGAATTGATGGAAACAAAGACACAAAACTAACTAATATAAACTAATATGAGATGTTTAGACGAGGGTCGTTAAGGAGGGCACTGAAAAGTTTTGACACAGAAATTAGTTTCTTATTTGAAGAGATCAGGAAGTACCTTCCAGTTTCTAAAAGTTTCCCCAGTTTTGTGACTACTGAACATGACCCAGGGAGGAGCCGTTGTGTGTTTAAGGGGAGTGAGCCTTGTTGACCAAGGTAATCCAACATTCCAGAATGTTCCGATAGAAATGCATTGTGTAGATAGGATTGTCTATCTATCATGTCGAATAGGGCATGCTCTATATTATTCATTGCATTTCTATCTGCAATGTTCTGAACGTTTCACCTTACAGAACAAGAGCCCAGATGTCAGCCAGCCAGTCAGAAGTGCTGACAACGCTCTCTGTCCTTGTGAGAAGCAAACATACTGGTTGGATCAGGCCCTTTTCCTGTGCTAACTTTGCAGCTTGATCATTCCATTATGAAGAGGGAGAATATCTCATTCCACACATGGTTTAACACTTGCGTCAAGATGAGGTTGTTTGAGGCTGTTTTGAGTATATTTGTCATGGTTGTAGTTGAGTTGGTCTGCATCTCAAATGGCTCCCTGTTCCCTTTATAGTGCACTACTTTTGCCCAGGGTCGATAGGGCTTCGGCATGCTTTGGTTCAGCTGGCGCCTAGCCCAACTCTGCCAGGTGAACCGAACGAGTGTGCTCGCGTACTCCCTTAAAAGACCTTTGCTTAAAAGAAACAGAAAACGGTAATAGTACGTTTTGTTCATCTCGAGTCGCCGTAGCCAGTATACACTTCCTCAAAATAGTTAGAATTCATCGAACTCATGAAATCTGTCTTTCATTTGGACTTTTTTTTTGCTAAGGAGATCTTAGTCAAACAATTGTCCATTTAACTAAGATGTTTGGTGCAGTATTTTTCAAGGGAAAGGGGATACCTAGTCAGTTGTACATCTGAATGCATTTAACCGAAATGTGTCTTCCACATTTAACCCAACCCCTCTTAATCAGAGAGGTGCAGGGGGCTGCCTTAATCGACATCCACGGCACCCAGGGAACAGTTGTTGGCTAACTGCCTTGCTCAAGGGCAGAACGGCAGATTTTTCCACCTTTCCGGCTTAGGGATTCGAACCAGCGACCTTTCGGTTACTGGCTCAATGCCCTAAACCGCTAGGAAATGAGTGTTCTATAAATGAAGTGTTCTAACAGACACTTCATTGAAGAATCCCTACTGTTGACCAATAACCGATGAAGGGGTGTCGACTTCAGCTTGCCTTGTGAAATGTTGCGCGCCCGTACAGCCACATAAACACCTGCCGAAGACCAAAACAAACAAAAACATCACAGAAATACATGCACAAACGGTTTCTGCTGGGAATAACGCAGAGGCCTTTACATAATGTAAAATAACATCCTATTACTTATAGTCCTGTTGGGTCCCAGAGGTCAAACGCACGGACGCATACACACACACACACACACACACACACACACAGGCACACACAGGCACACACACACAGGCACACACACACAGGCACACACACAGACACACACACACACACACACACACACACACACACACACACACACACACACACGTTCCTCCTCTCTTCAGTTGCTCCTCTCTGGGTGTGTTTGAGTCTGGCTGCTAATGCCAAACAGATTGAGTTTCTCTTCCTTCCTCAGGCCCAGGCGACAGGCCTGCTGCTGGTTGGTCGGTGGTGGTTCTATTTCTGGACTTACAGGGATCCTTCTGTAAGGCTGAGTCCCAAATGGCACCATTTCCCTATTTAGTGCACTTCCTTCGACCAGGGGCCATAGGGGAGTGGTGGAGGATAGGGTTTCATTTGGGACGCACCCCAGTTCTTCCGTCACTGAACATCTGTTCTGGCTGCCGTCACCTCACAGGCTGACCGAGGTGGATGGAATCACAAGGCAAACATATTCCTTTAGCCCTCTGTTTTGTTTCATGTCTTCTGGCATTCTTTTTATTGACATTGTTTTGTTGAGAGAGAGAATATTTGAAAACAAATCCATCATTGATAACACCCATATGTTCTATGTGAAATACCGCAGTGTGCAGTCACAGCAGTGAGATTTGTGGCTCGTTACCATGAGAAAAGGGAAGCCAGTGGAGCACAAACAATATTATAAATACCACAAATATTTATCTGTTTATCGTCCCCCGCTATTCGTACTACACCTATTTGCACATTGCTAAATATAGCTGATAATAACACTTGAAATGTCTATATTTTTTAAACCTTTTTGAGTTGTAATTTCGAATAATTTTTTGTTGACGTTGTTCAATTAGTTTCTTCTCACTTTTGTTTGTTTATTTCACTTGCTTTGGCAATATAAACATACAGTATGTTCCCCATGCCAATGTAAACATACAGTATGTTCCCCATGCCAATGTAAACATACAGTATGTTCCCCATGCCAATGTAAACATACAGTATGTCCCCCATGCCAATGTAAACATACAGTATGTTCCCCATGCCAATGTAAACATACAGTATGTTCCCCATGCCAATGTAAACATACAGTATGTTCCCCATGCCAATGTAAACATACAGTATGTTCCCCATGCCAATGTAAACATACAGTATGTTCCCCATGCCAATGTAAACATACAGTATGTTCCCCATGCCAATGTAAACATACAGTATGTTCCCCATGCCAATGTAAACATACAGTATGTTCCCCATGCCAATAAAACCCAATGTAAACATACAGTATGTTCCCCATGCCAATGTAAACATACAGTATGTTCCCCATGCCAATAAAACCCAATGTAAACATACAGTATGTTCCCCATGCCAATGTAAACATACAGTATGTATTCCCATGCCAATAAAACCCAATATAAACATACAGTATGTTCCCCATGCCAATAAAACCAAATATAAACATACAGTATGTTCCCCATGCCAATAAAACCCAATGTAAACATACAGTATGTTCCCCATGCCAATAAAACCCAATATAAACATACAGTATGTTCCCCATGACAATAAAACCCAATATAAACATACAGTATGTCCCCCATGCCAATAAAACCCAATGTAAACATACAGTATGTTCCCCATGCCAATGTAAACATACAGTATGTTCCCCATGCCAATAAAACCCAATGTAAACATACAGTATGTCCCCCCATGCCAATAAAACCCAATGTAAACACACAGTATGTTCCCCATGCCAATAAAACTCAATATAAACATACAGTATGTTCCCCATGCCAATAAAACCCAATATAAACATACAGTATGTTCCCCATGCCAATACAACCCAATGTAAACATACAGTATGTTCCCCATGCCAATAAAACCCAATATAAACATACAGTATGTTCCCCATGACAATAAAACCCAATATAAACATACAGTATGTCCCCCATGACAATAAAACCCAATATAAACATACAGTATGTCCCCCATGCCAATAAAACCCAATATAACATACAGTATGTCCCCCATGCCAATAAAACCCAATATAAACATACAGTATGTCCCCCATGCCAATAAAACCCAATGTAAACATACAGTATGTTCCCCATGCCAATAAAACCCAATGTAAACATACAGTATGTTCCCCATGCCAATGTAAACATACAGTATGTTCCCCATGCCAATGTAAACATACAGTATGTTCCCCATGCCAATAAAACCCAATGTAAACATACAGTATGTTCGCCATGCCAATAAAACCCAATGTAAACATACAGTATGTCCCCCATGCCAATAAAACCCAATGTAAACATACAGTATGTTCCCCATGCCAATAAAACTCAATATAAACATACAGTATGTTCCCCATGCCAATAAAACCCAATGTAAACATACAGTATGTTCCCATGCCAATAAAACCCAATGTAAACATACAGTATGTTCCCCATGCCAATAAAACTCAATGTAAACATACAGTATGTTCCCCATGCCAATAAAACCCAATGTAAACATACAGTATGTTCCCATGCCAATAAAACCCAATGTAAACATACAGTATGTTCCCCATGCCAATAAAACCCAATGTAAACATACAGTATGTTCCCCATGCCAATAAAACCCAATGTAAACATACAGTATGTTCCCCATGCCAATAAACCCAATATAAACATACAGTATGTTCCCCATGCCAATAAAACCCATTGAATTGAGAGAGAGAGAGTCTGAGAGCATGGCAGAGAGAGAAGGATTGGCAGAGGGAGTGAGACTGAGAGCATGGCAGAGAGAGAGACTGAGAGCATGGCAGAGAGAGAGACTGAGAGCATGGCAGAGAGAGAGACTGAGAGCATGGCAGAGAGAGAGACTGAGATCATGGCAGAGAGAGAGACTGAGATCATGGCAGAGAGAGAGAGGGGGAGGTAAAGTCCTTCCCTATCAAAGTAGTGTAACACAAACAGCTTCTCTGATGGCCTTGGGAACCAGATACACAACATGTGGTTTTCATTTCGGCACCAGATTTTTTTTTTGTCCAACACCGTTGCTGCTTGTGTCACGTATACTCCCTCCCCGGGCTCGAGGTCGTCAGGCTCATTATTACGCACACCTGTCACCATTGTTATGCACATCAGCGCCTCATCAGACTCACCTGGACTCCATCATCTCCCTGATTACCTTCCCTATATCAGTCATCCCTTTTGGTTCCTTCCCCAGGCGTTATTGACTCTGTTTGTGTTCCATGGCTGTACACAACGTGTGTGTCTCGTTCTGGTCTATGCTTGTTTAGTTATTAAAGATCCACTCCCTGTACGTGCTTCCTGACTCCCAGTGTAGATGGTACTCCTTGTTTAGTTATTAAAGATCCACTCCCTGTACGTGCTTCCTGACTCCCAGTGTAGATGGTACTCCTTGTTTAGTTATTAAAGATCCACTCCCTGTACGTGCTTCCTGACTCCCAGTGTAGATGGTACCCCTTGTTTAGTTATTAAAGATTCACTCCCTGTACGTGCTTCCTGACTCCCAGCGTAGATGGTACTCCTTGTTTAGTTATTAAAGATCCACTCCCTGTACGTGCTTCCTGACTCCCAGCGTAGACGGTACGGCTTGTTTCTTAGTAAGTCGTGTTTCAGTCATTGTTTCATTCTAACATAGGCTCAGTAAAAATGTATGGAAAAAAAGACACAAAACTAATATGAGACGTTTAGACGAGGGTTGTTAAGTAGGGCACTGACAAGTTTTGACACGGAAATGAGTTTCTTATTTGAAGAGATCAGGAAGTACCTTCTAGCTTCAATCAGTTTCTCAAAGTTTCCCCAGAACTCAAATGGGTTTCACTTGAAATGAAACTGAATGAATGAGCGATCAGGCTGGATCCACCAGGCGAGCGTTTTCCTGATTGTGAGGCTTGAGTGAATAAGCCAGAAACAAGGACGCTGATGGAAATAAAGAATGAAACCATTGTAGGCAGCTTCCCTGTGTGCAGGAATACTATGGACCCTGCCAGGCCCAGCACCAATAGGTCTAGGCTGCTTCTTAAATGGCACCCTTTTCCCTATGTAGTGCACTACTATTGACACTAGCGATAGGGAATAGGGCTCCATTTGGGACACAGATCCGGAGTACAAGGTACAGGAGGTTATCAGGGTCCGGTAAGGGAACCACCCAGGTGGCAGACAGGGGGGTGTTTAAGGGCAAGGTTCTGATCTGTCTGTGCTGCCCTCAACAAGCTACAGTTGGTCTGGATTGAACCTTTTTGTTAAAGTGTGTTCCAAATGTCACCCTATTCCCTGTATAGTGCTCTAATTCTGACTATGACCCAAAATAGTGAAATATATAATATAGGGTGCCATTTGGGATGCACTATATGAGTGTGTTGGGGGGAGGGGGAAGTGTCTAATTTCTTGTTGGTAAGGTAACGATACACTTCCTGTACGGATCCACTGGTCCAATATGTTTCCACCCAAAGAACAAAGGAGAGTCTCTAGCAGCATGTGCACTGTACTGTGTTCTCTCTTCTCCTCCCTGTCCTCTTTATTCCTTCTCTTTTCCCTCCAGTCTCCATCTCAATGAGACTAACCTGTAGGGGAGAGTGGGGTATGTTGAGACATTTCTTACATTCAGCATCACTACGTCAAGGGAAATATAGTATTCTTTCTAACAACAACATCTATATATATTTCAGGATGTTGTGTATCCCTGGAAAGAATCAGAATCCATTCAAACATGGATATATCTGGGCTGCTGCCTCCTTCTCCTCCTCCTCATCTTTCTCCTCCTCTTCCTCTGTCTCTTTCTCCTCCCTGTTCTCTTTGTTCTCCTCCTCCAAAGCCTCTAACTTTCTCAGTGAGACCAACCTGTAAAGATCATGTTACAAAAGTAACACTAAACAAACACCAACGTGTTTTGTTTGGTTAATTTGTGTTCGATCTCTGGTTCTGTGTGTTTCTAGATGGGCCAGGTGAGCAGGAGGAGATGGAGCGGGGAGGAGGAAGAGGAGGAAGAGGGGGTCCAGGTCCAGCCGCGGGTGGAGAGGTCCTGAGTGGGGAGGAGGAGATGGAGCGGGGAGGAGGAAGAGGAGGAAGAGGGGGTCCAGGTCCAGCCGCGGGTGGAGAGGTCCTGAGTGGGGAGGAGGAGTTCAGTGAGGAGGAGAAGACCAGAAGGAGAGCAGAGAGACGCAGGGCTAAGAGAAAGGTGAGTGGAACACACACACACTTGTACTACGTCACACCTATACCACATCATAATCAACCTGGTAACACTTCAAATGAAGTTTCTCTTCTACCTGTGGAACCTGTAATAACACTGTCATTACTACAGTAACATTGTTGCTACATAGTCATTAAGAAATGTCTGTGTAATTAATGTTAATGAATAATTAATGACGTAATAGAGTTGAATAATGGAGTTGGTTTTTGATATTGCACCAGAGAAATAAGGAACCAGTGACTATTTGTTTATCTCTGTCATACCTGGTCTGGTCCACCTGTCATTATCTCTGTCATACCTGGTCCACCTGTCATTATCTCTGTCATACCTGGTCCACCTGTCATTATACCTGGTCTGGTCCACCTGTCATTATCTCTGTCATACCTGGTCCACCTGTCATTATCTCTGTCATACCTGGTCCACCTGTCATTATCTCTGTCATACCTGGTCCACCTGTCATTATCTCTGTCGTACCTGGTCCACCTGTCATTATCTCTGTCGTACCTGGTCCACCTGTCATTATCTCTGTCGTACCTGGTCCACCTGTCATCATCTCTGTCGTACCTGGTCCACCTGTCATCATCTCTGTCGTACCTGGTCCACCTGTCATTATCTCTGTCGTACCTGGTCCACCTGTCATTATCTCTGTCGTACCTGGTCCACCTGTCATTATCTCTGTCGTACCTGGTCCACCTGTCATTATCTCTGTCGTACCTGGTCCACCTGTCATTATCTCTGTCGTACCTGGTCCACCTGCCATCATCATCTCTGTCGTACCTGGTCCACCTGCCATCATCATCTCTGTCGTACCTGGTCCACCTGCCATCATCATCTCTGTCGTACCTGGTCCACCTGCCATCATCATCTCTGTCGTACCTGGTCCATCTGCCATCAGCATCTCTGTCGTACCTGGTCCACCTGTCATTATCTCTGTCATACCTGATCCACCTGCCATCATCATCTCTGTCGTACCTGGTCCATCATCATCTCTGTCGTACCTGGTCCACCTGCCATCATCTCTGTCGTACCTGGTCCACCTGTCATTATCTCTGTCGTACCTGGTCCACCTGCCATCATCTCTGTCGTACCTGGTCCACCTGCCATCATCATCTCTGTCGTACCTGGTCCACCTGCCATCATCATCTCTGTCGTACCTGGTCCACCTGCCATCATCATCTCTGTCGTCCTTACCCTCCCTCAACACACCTTTTACCATTCTCTCTTTACAGAGACAGAAAGAACGAAAGAAACTGGAGAAGGAGAAGAGCGCGGATGCTGAGCAGGAGGGAGAAGCGTCAGAGTCTGAGAGTGAAAGTGAGGAGGAGGAGGAGGTAGAGAGGGTAGTACCTCCTGCCAAGAACAAGCCCACGCCTCCTCTCACTGTGTCTGGGAACAAGAGCAACCGCCAGCCCCCTGTCAGGACCCCAGAGGAGGTAGGGGAGGGAGGGAAGGACATGGAAGGCAGGGAGGTATGGAGGGGAGGATACACCAGAGAAACAAATAGATATAGGATGATAGAAAGTATTTATTTGTCTCTTTCTGTCTATTATATCTGCGGCCCAAATGACACCCCATTCCCTATATAATGCCCTACTTCTGACCAGAGCTATATGATTCTATGGGCCCTGGTCATAAGCAGTGCATTATAAGGGTGCCGTTGTGGTTTACATCTCCTCCTCTAGGAGCCAGAGTGGGACGTCCGCAGTGCGTTTGTGGCCAACGCTGCCAGTCACATCAGACCCAAAGCCAGGACTAGTGCAGGCCACGCCTCTAGAGAGAACAAGGAGAACGAGTCTAGGACCAGCGAGGTGCGGAGGGCTGGATACACACACACACACACACACACACACACGCACACACAGAGGCAGTGTTAACTGAGTTGTCTCATTTCAGGTGGAGAGTTCAGACCCTGTGAAGAAGGGAGCTTCACTAACAGGTGACATGAACACAATTGTCTCAGAATGATTATTTCTATTCACTGAAATGACCCCAGTTTAACACTGTATGTGTGTGTTCTCCTCCAGAGAAGGGTATTCAGTTGTTTAAGCAGGGCCAGTACTCTCAGGCTGTGGACATGTTCTCTGAGGCTATCCACTGTGACCCCAAAGACCACAGGTACACCTTAAAGCTTGACCTCTGACCCTAAATACAACGTATCGCACCAACTATGCTCTCTGACCTGAAATTAGATTTCTGTCAACTTGTGTTTTAATGTGTCCTCTCTCTCTCTTTCTTCCTTCCCTCTCGCTATCTGTTTCTCTTTCTCTTTCAGGTTCTTTGGGAATCGTTCATACTGCTACTGGTGTCTGGAGCTCTACCCCTCTGCCCTATCAGACGCTCAGAGGTCCATCCAGCTCGCCCCTGATTGGCCAAAGGGATACTTCCGCAAGGGGAGTGCACTGATGGGGTTGAAGGTCAGTGTCTGAGCTCTCTACTGTGAACGTGAACATTCCTGTAGGTGTGTGTCTGTCGGTCTGTCTGTGAAATCTGACTCCATCTTCCTCCCCTCTTCTCTCTCCAGCGGTATGGTGAGGCAGAGGGGGCCATGCAGCAGGTGTTGAAGCTGGATCAGGACTGTGAGGAGGCCTCCATTGAGCTCTTCAACTGCAAGGTCCTGCAGCTCATGGTGAGGGGAGACTGGGGTCAGGGGTCAAATCAAATCATATTAGTCACTTGCGCCGAATACAACAGGTGTAGTAGACCTTACAGTGAAATGCTTACTTACGAACCCCTAACCAACAATGTAGTTAAAAAGAAATTAATATGAAGAAATAAAATAACAAGTAATTAAAGAGCAGCAGTAAAATAACAATGGCGAGACTATATACGGACGGGGTACCGGTACAGAGTCAATGTGTCGGGGCACCAGTTAGTTGAGGTAATATGTAAATGTAGGTAGAGTTATTTAAGTGACTATGCATAGATGATAACAACAGAGAGTAGCAGCAGTGTAAAAGAGAGAGGGGGGGGGCAATGCAAATAGTCTGGGTAGCCATTTGGTTAGATGTTCAGGAGTCTTATGGCGAGGTCGGAGAGGGCAGTGTGGAGTGCAATAGAGATTGCATCATCTGTGGATCTGTTGGTGTGATATGCAAATTGGAGTGGGTCTAGGGTTTCTAGAATAATGGTGTTGATGTGAGTCATGACCAGCCTTTCAAAGCACTTTATGCCTACAGACGTGAGTGCTACAGGTAGGAAGTCATTTAGGCAGGTTATCTTAGTGTTCTTGGGCACAGACACGATGTTGGTCTGCTTAAAACATGTTGGTATTACAGACTTGGACAGGGAGAGGTTGAAAATGTCAGTGAAGACACTTGCCAGTTGGTCAGCGCACGTCCTGGTAATCCGTCTGGCCCTGCGGCCTTGTGAATGTTGACCTGTTTAAAACCTCTTGGAACTACCCATCCCGGATCCGGTATAATTGTCATCAACTACACTAATTAGCATAGCGAAATAATCTTACTAGAAAATATTCATATTCATGAAATATAGTGAAACACAGCTTAGCCTTTTGTTAATCACTCTGTCGTCTCAGATTTGGAAATTATGCTTTACAGCCAAAGCAAGACAAGCGTTTCTGTAAGTTTATCGATAGCCTAGCATAGCATCATGTCCAGCTAGCAGCAGGAAGCTTGGTCACAAATCAGAAAAGCAATCACGACAACGCCGAATCCAAATTATATTCATAATATCGACAGAAACATGGCAAGCGTTTTTTATAATCAATCCTCAAGGTGTTTTTCAAATATCTATTTGATAATATATCAACTGGGACAATTGGCTTTTGAGTAGGACCGAGAGTAAAAATGGCTACCTCTGTCTTTTACGCAAGAATCACTCTGAGAGCCCTCAGCTGGCCACTTACGCAATGTGGTCCTTTACGCTCATTCTTCAACATAAAGGCGTGAAACTACGTCTAAAGGCTGTAGACACCTTAGGGAATACGTAGAAAAAGGAATCTGGTTGATATCCCTTTCAATGGTCAATAGGGATGCATAGGAAAACAGATCGTTCAAAATAAGAGTCACTTCCTGATTGGATTTTCCTCAGGCTTTCGCCTGCATTATCAGTTCTGTTATACTCACAGACAATCTTTTTACAGTTTTGGAAACTTTAGTGTTTTCTATCCTAAGCTGTCAATTATATGCATATTCTAGCATCTGGTCCTGAAAAATAGGCCGTTAGGATAGAATTATGGTCAGATTTGCCAAATGGAGGGTGAGGGAGAGCTTTGTATGCGTCTTTGTGTGTGGAGTAAAGTTGGTCCAGTTTTTTTCCTCTCTGGGTGAGCATTTTCCTGTTTATGGCGGAATACAGCTCATTCAGTGTGGTCTTAGTGCCAGCGGTGGTGGTATGTAGACAGCTATGAAAAATACAGATGATAACTCTCTTGGTAGACAGTGTGGTCTACAGCTTATCATGAGATCCTCTACTTCAGGTGAGCAAAACCTTGAGACTTCCTTAGATATGGTGCACCAGGAGTTATTTACAAAAATACATAGTCCACCGCCCCTTGTCTTTTTTTTATTTTTATTAACTAGGCAAGTCAGTTAAGAACAAATCCTTATTTTCAATGACAGCCTAGGACTGTACTGAACTGCCAGAACCACAGATTTATTTTACCGTGTCAGCTCGTGGATTCGATCTTACAACCTTTCGGTTACTAGTCCAACGCTCTAACCACTAGGCTACCTGCCTCTACCCACTAGGCTACCTGCCTCTAACCACTAGGCTACCTGCCGCTCCAGGTCTGAACGACAACGCTGTTCTTTCCTGCCGATACAGCGTATAACCAGTCACCTGTTGATAATGTCGTCGTTCAGCCACGGCTCTGTGAAGCATAAAATATTACAGTCCTGTATGTCCCATTGGTAGTTTAATCTTCCGCGTAGGTCATCGATTTTATTTTCAAGAGTTTGCATGTTTGCTAACAGAATGAAAGGAATTGGAGGTTTATTCGATCGCCTACAATCGGGTCAGGCTCTAGTCTTTTGTTATAGGATAACTTTGGTGTTGATTGGTGAACTTGTGATGAGATTTTTTTGTCTTTTCTGTTTTGTTTCTGAGATATGATCTGATATCAGTTTATCAATTCACCCCTTCTCTCTCCTGTAGGATCTGGGTTTTGAAGAGGGGCAGAGTGTGTTGCTGTTGGAGAAGTTTACCACGGTTCAGGCTGCTCTCGGCTCCCCTGAGGCTGATAGAGGTATTGGGACAGGCTGATCTACCAGACCCCACCACAGGGGGCGTACTATAGACATGCTGCACTACCAGACCCCACCACAGGGGGCGTAGTATAGACATGCTGCACTACCAGACCCACCACAGGGGACGTAGTATAGACAGGCTGTACTACCAGACCCCACCACAGGGGGTGTAGTATAGACATGCTGCACTACCAGACCCCACCACAGGGGACATAGTATAGACAGGCTGTACTACCAGACCCCACCACAGGGGGTGTAGTATAGACATGCTGCACTACCAGACCCCACCACAGGGGGCATAGTATAGACAGGCTACTCTACCAGACCCCACCACAGGGGGCGTAGCCATTGCATTTAAAGAGTTTGATTTACCAAATATACTACAACAATATAGAAATACTTACTGTACATCTAACATTGATTTGTTGTGAGGTTTCGCTACAATATTTCATAGTAAAGTGAACCTTTTCCTATTCTTGCTGCAGTGGTGGACCTCTCCTCCCCTGAGGACTCTACTGGGTGAGTATGTTGAACTGGGTATCATACCTGGGTTGTTAGTGTGGCTCTCTACCATGTTATCCCACTGAGCTAAAGTCTAGGCATTAGCTTCGGGAGCTAACATGTATCTTCATGTCTCAGACAAGGTTATCTCGTCATTTGAGACCAGCTTTGTTGAGGCCACCGCCACTCTGTTTGTTATTCGTCATCTAAATGGTCCTATAATACATCATTTCATTTACATCCCTACAGTTCTAGAAGCTATAGACGGTCCCAAATGGCCCCCTATTCCAGGGTTTCCGTTAGGAAAATGTTGCGCTGGACATTTGTCAAGAAGCATTTGAATTTACCGGACATTTGAGAAATTTAACGGACCTCATATGCATTGGGTGCTTAAGCTGATTAGGGCGTCCACCATCTGTCAGAATGACAGAAATCACATTTAAATTATGGTAATTCATATTAACAGAACATGCAAGTCGAAGATGCAACAATGTGTGGTACTTATTACCAAATTCTGATGAGCACTTTGAAGATGTTAGAATAACTGTCCAAATGTATTTTTCCTCAACCAACAAGATGAGTAACAAACGGCAAAATAACTAGTAGTAGAAACGTTCACCTATTCTATTGGTCAACTTGTGGAGAAAGAAATAGCCTATACCAAACACTCTGGGACAGTTGTGGGAAGATAGATTCCAAATTCATAGTCGATCACCAAGCATTTCTGTGAAAAACCCAACGATAAAGCCTTGTGTTCCTATAAACATTTTTGGGTTTCGCGCTGTTGATGGTAGGTGCACTTGATTCAGCAGCCCTAGTGCCGGGAAGGCAAAGTGTTTCCATTTTAAACCATTTCATGTGTCTAAAGGTAGAACTCCGCCTACTCGGCAGGCCCAGAGAGCAAATCAAGTGCACCTATAGGCCTACCGCTGCCCAATCAGATAGCTCAGATCACAGAGTCTGCACAGTTTCCTCGCTCCATAGACTGTAAAAAGAAGCCTTGAACTCACAGCAAAGTTGATCCTGTGAGATTTCAAAACGTTTAAAACCACGAGTAGAGAGACAACGAATACAGCAGAGAGCTGCTTTTTTCTTGACTGAGTTCATGTTTAAGTTGTTATTCAGCACTGTCAACACTTAGTTCATCCGTTTTATAAGCCATAAAATGTGAGTGTTTCAATAAGCTTGCGTCGTTGTTATTTCTCTGGTCATAGGAGTAACAACATAGGAGTAACAACATAGGAGTAACAACATTTAATTGGTTCATGAGGCAGAAGTAATGCAGTGCGACTTAAGCCTCACCATCAGCTGGAAGACTGTGTCCCCTTTTCTCAGCTGAAGGAGGGACAGAGGAGAGATGGTGAGGAGGGAGAGAGGAGGGACGGTGACGAGGGAGAGAGGCAGCCTCCGCTGCTCCTTCCCTTCCCTCAGATTGACCATCAGATGCTCCCTCCCCTCAGACTGACCATCAGATGCTCCCTCCCCTCAGACTGACCATCAGATGTTCCCTCCCCTCAGACTGACCATCAGATGTTCCCTCCCCTCAGACTGACCATCAGATGCTCCCTCCCCTCAGACTGACCATCAGATGTTCCCTCCCCTCAGACTGACCATCAGATGCTCCCTCCCCTCAGACTGACCATCAGATGTTCCCTCCCCTCAGACTGACCATCAGATGTTCCCTCCCCTCAGACTGACCATCAGATGTTCCCTCCCCTCAGACTGACCATCAGATGTTCCCTCCCCTCAGACTGACCATCAGATGTTCCCTCCCCTCAGACTGACCATCAGATGCAGGCCATCAGTACAGTACAAAAAATAAGCAAATTATTATGCTCACTCAGCTGTGCCTCACAAGCAATAGAACAAATTATCTATTACCAGTGTGACCATATACCTACAATTTTTGAAATGGTCTGAGAAGAACAACATTGGCAGGCCAATTCAAGTGCAGCCAATATTCAGTGATGATATATAGGCCCTATAGCCTACTGTACAAACCTCATTGCTACAGAACTGTGTTTAATTAGTTAATGTTGCAAAGGCTTATGTTTATGTCATGTTTTTTTAAATCTGAGCCGTAGATCTCTGCTTGCATTTTGACTCCATGATCTTGACTCAGAAAAGGTTGTTGACCGCTGGTGAACAATTTTTTCCTCACATTATAAATGCAACAATGTGCACAAGGCAGTAGGCCATGCGTGAATGTTTGTTCCATAATGACATTAGCGGGAGAACACCATTGTCAAAAGGGCACTGCACATGCGAGCGGTTTCATGTGACAGAGATGAAAATATTTGTTAGAAATTTTGAAAGAGGGGGCATCTGATATGCAACAACTAGCATGGGTTGCTGGTATGACTAGGATTGTGCCTTTGTCTACTGGACGAGAAAGAAAGTTGATATAAAATAATTGCCTCCACAGTCTGATTTTGGCTAGGCTACTTTAACGCAAAGTAAGACATGCCTAATAATGTGTAGTAAAACCATGGGTTGGAACCGGTTTGGGGAACAGACCCCGAAAATGAAGAACAGAACCAGAACTAAGAACGAAAGTGATCTATACTGTACCGGAACAGAACTGTTATTTTAAAAGCATGGGAACCGGTTAATAATGTTATTTTCTTTCTGGGCATTTTTTTCCAGTCCCACCAAAAACGCAACAAAGTGCCTATGCAAAGCCCCCACTCTGTCACTCAGAAACTTAACCCAGTGTCTGCCTCCCTGCCTGCCTGCCAGCTGAAAATTGTGTGTGTGTGTGTGTGTGTGTGTGTAGGCTAACTGCCCCTCCCTCTGAAGCATAGTCTACTGTAGCTACTGACGTTACACGCTTGATTAAAATATTTTTTATTAGAGAAGAATGGATTAACCTTTTCATTGCTAGTTAAGGATACTATAGTACTATATACATGTTTTTATTGGAATTCTGGTGCTGCTCTGCACACACAAGCTTGTTAGCTAGCTAGCTCTGGTCTAGCTCTCAAACTTTAGGCAGAATTATGTGTATTCAGATTCGGAAGACTAATGTCCTCAGAGAGGCAATTCATTTTGCAGCAGTCATAAAAACATCACATATAACAAATACAAATAAATAGCAAAGGATATTTTCAAGCAAATAGGCAGGGTACGGCAGTTTCCCAGTGTACTGTAGTGGAACTGAGAGTCATGATCAAGGGTTTGTTCTGGTCCAATGTTAGTCAAGCCAACTCTCTGAAGTTCAGATAGGCAGGGTACGGCAGTTTCCCAGTGTACTGTAGTGGAACTGAGAGTCATGATCAAGGGTTTGTTCTGGTCCAATGTTAGTCAAGCCAACTCTCTGAAGTTCAGATAGGCAGGGTACGGCAGTTTCCCAGTGTACTGTAGTGGAACTGAGAGTCATGATCAAGGGTTTGTTCTGGTCCAATGTTAGTCAAGCCAACTCTCTGAAGTTCAGATAGGCAGGGTACGGCAGTTTCCCAGTGTACTGTAGTGGAACTGAGAGTCATGATCAAGGGTTTGTTCTGGTCCAATGTTAGTCAAGCCAACTCTCTGAAGTTCAGATAGGCAGGGTACGGCAGTTTCCCAGTGTACTGTAGTGGAACTGAGAGTCATGATCAAGGGTTTGTTCTGGTCCAATGTTAGTCAAGCCAACTCTCTGAAGTTCAGATAGGCAGGGTACGGCAGTTTCCTAGTGTACTGTAGTGGAACTGAGAGTCATGATCAAGGGTTTGTTCTGGTCCAATGTTAGTCAAGCCAACTCTCTGAAGTTCAGATAGGCAGGGTACGGCAGTTTCCCAGTGTACTGTAGTGGAACTGAGAGTCATGATCAAGGGTTTGTTCTGGTCCAATGTTAGTCAAGCCAACTCTCTGAAGTTCAGATAGGCAGGGTACGGCAGTTTCCCAGTGTACTGTAGTGGAACTGAGAGTCATGATCAAGGGTTTGTTCTGGTCCAATGTTAGTCAAGCCAACTCTCTGAAGTTCAGATAGGCAGGGTACGGCAGTTTCCCAGTGTACTGTAGTGGAACTGAGAGTCATGATCAAGGGTTTGTTCTGGTCCAATGTTAGTCAAGCCAACTCTCTGAAGTTCAGATAGGCAGGGTACGGCAGTTTCCCAGTGTACTGTAGTGGAACTGAGAGTCATGATCAAGGGTTTGTTCTGGTCCAATGTTAGTCAAGCCAACTCTCTGAAGTTCAGATAGGCAGGGTACGGCAGTTTCCTAGTGTACTGTAGTGGAACTGAGAGTCATGATCAAGGGTTTGTTCTGGTCCAATGTTAGTCAAGCCAACTCTCTGAAGTTCAGATAGGCAGGGTACGGCAGTTTCCCAGTGTACTGTAGTGGAACTGAGAGTCATGATCAAGGGTTTGTTCTGGTCCAATGTTAGTCAAGCCAACTCTCTGAAGTTCAGATAGGCAGGGTACGGCAGTTTCCCAGTGTACTGTAGTGGAACTGAGAGTCATGATCAAGGGTTTGTTCTGGTCCAATGTTAGTCCAAGCCAACTCTCTGAAGTTCAGATAGGCAGGGTACGGCAGTTTCCCAGTGTACTGTAGTGGAACTGAGAGTCATGATCAAGGGTTTGTTCTGGTCCAATGTTAGTCAAGCCAACTCTCTGAAGTTCAGATAGGCAGGGTACGGCAGTTTCCTAGTGTACTGTAGTGGAACTGAGAGTCATGATCAAGGGTTTGTTCTGGTCCAATGTTAGTCAAGCCAACTCTCTGAAGTTCAGATAGGCAGGGTACGGCAGTTTCCCAGTGTACTGTAGTGGAACTGAGAGTCATGATCAAGGGTTTGTTCTGGTCCAATGTTAGTCAAGCCAACTCTCTGAAGTTCAGATAGGCAGGGTACGGCAGTTTCCCAGTGTACTGTAGTGGAACTGAGAGTCATGATCAAGGGTTTGTTCTGGTCCAATGTTAGTCAAGCCAACTCTCTGAAGTTCAGATAGGCAGGGTACGGCAGTTTCCCAGTATACTGTAGTGGAACTGAGAGTCATGATCAAGGGTTTGTTCTGGTCCAATGTTAGTCAAGCCAACTCTCTGAAGTTCAGATAGGCAGGTACGGCAGTTTCCTAGTGTACTGTAGTGGAACTGAGAGTCATGATCAAGGGTTTGTTCTGGTCCAATGTTAGTCAAGCCAACTCTCTGAAGTTCAGATAGGCAGGGTACGGCAGTTCCTAGTGTACTGTAGTGGAACTGAGAGTCATGATCAAGGGTTTGTTCTGGTCCAATGTTAGTCAAGCCAACTCTCTGAAGTTCAGACATTCAAGTTCCTTCATAGAAGCTTCTCCTCCGCAGGTATGATTCTGTGGCCTAATTCAGATGATGCATGTCATCACTTTATGACCAACTCTCTTCTCACCAGTGTATTTTCAGTCACATCTAGCACCCTTCTCTCCACTTGTCTGTCCAATGCAGTACTTAGCTTGTCCGCTGCATAGCAAGTCATTTAATGTCGAGCTAAATGTAAAAACTAAAATATATATATATTATTTTTAGAGGTTTAAAAAGGAACGATATAAACAGTTACTTTTGTTTGAACCGGTTCAGAACATTATTTTGCTGGTCGGAACAGTGGAGCGGCACAAACAAAATAATGGTTCTGTTCAGAACGAATAGATTGGACAATTATTTGGTTCCAACCCCTGATTTAAAACGTTCAGGTTTCTATCAATTAAGTATGTTTTCAAAATGTGTACTGCCTCCATCTCACTGCAAAGTGTTGTGTGACGTGGTGATGAATCCTTCCTGTTCATTTGCTGTTGAGGAGCGTGTAGCAGCATCTCTCCTGCTGTCTGACAGATTTACCTCTCAGAGGCTTTGCATCTGTAGGCTGAGCGCGTGATAATATAATGCATTACGAATATACTGTACACATGTCCCAATTTAATTCCACTGAATTATGCAAATGAACCTATAGACTGATAAGCATGACCAGTCAAATGTATTAGATCATCTGGTATTTCCATAATGCTTTTTAGACTATTTCGCAATGGGATTATTTTCTTTCTTCTCCCGGACAATTGGCCAATGGCAATTTTATTTATCGGCTTTCATTTATTTTTTTATCGGCCAAAAGCCGGCTATTACTGGCTAATGGAAACCCTGCCTATTCCCTATATTGTGCACTTCTTTCGACAAGAGCCCTATAGGCCTTGGTCAAAAGTAATGAACGACAGTTGAAGTCGGAAGTTTACATACACCTTCGCCAAATACATTTAAACTCAGTTTTTCATCATTCCTGACATTTAATCCAGTAAAAATTCCCTGTTTTAGGTAGGATCACCACTTTATGTTAAGAATGTGAAATGTCAGAGTAATAGCAGAAATAATTTATTTCAGCTTTTTATTTCTTTCATCAGTGGGTCAGAAGTTTACATACACTCAATTAGTATTTGTAGCATCCCTTTAAATGGTTTAACTTGGGTGAAACGTTTCGG
>NW_022263938.1:0-38950 GCF_002021735.2 Oncorhynchus kisutch
AATGTTCGTTGTTGTTAATTAACTGATTCATTTGAATAGTCTACTGTATAAATTAAAAACACAGATTTTCAGGCTACACATAAAAACAATACAATGGATGGTTATTGGTTACATTGAGCATCAGGCTCCTCTATATGGAATGTAAAATATATATATCAGAAATAAAGACATAAAAGACAGTCTTTAGAAAACAAAGTCACGCAAAATACTTCAAATAAAGTGTTTATTTTTCAAATAAAAGTTCAGAGAGAAAATTGTTTGGTGCCAAAACAGTCTCTGGTAAGCTATAAATACACATCCTGTATCCCAAAATGGAAAATAAGACAGTATTAGACAGGCAACATACAATGTCTTTTTGGGATCTGAGGTAGGCCTTGTTGTTATGTCTGTCTCTGTGTAAATGTGTGTGCGTCCATACACTTGGTTTGTGTGGATGTGATTTCTAGTATTCGCGCCTGCAACAATCCTCCATCCACAATTCTTTCGCAGTTTTTTTTCTTACGGCCAAACAAATCCAGAACCAGCCGCAACCCTTCTTTCTTCTCCTTCTTCTTTTTATTATATTCCTCCTCCATCATTGCCATCCATCCGTCTTCCAGAAGGGTTCCTGTGAACAAACAGAGTTGGTGAGTGGAAACTACAGGCACCTTAATTGGGGAGGACGGGCTCATAGTCATGGCTGGAATGGTGTTAATGGAATTGAATCGAACACATCAAACACAGTTTCCATGTGTTTGATGCCATTCCAGTACTCCATTCCAAACATAATTATTAGCCCTCCTCCTCTCCTGTAGTGGAAACAAACCTCGGTAAGCCATCACCATCAGCAACCTTTCAATGCTGAAGCTGCAGCTCAGTACGGGACAGACAACATTCAAATTGACTGATATTATCAATGAGACAATACAGAAAACAGTGTAGCTTACCTTCTCAAGTGGGTGAGGAGTTCCTTCATTCTGTCAGCGCTGGCTTTCTCAATGCAAAGCTCCAGCTTGGTCTTTTCTATGGGAAATGGAAATGTGACAAGATAGGACATTTGAACGGAAGGGAGGAGTTCAAATTGTTATTGTCCAACTGGTTAGTTGACTGTTACACATAGCCGTTTACTCTACATCGGATTCTGTTGTGAAATTGTGAATGAAAGAACATTGTGGAATACAAGTCATTTACAAGAGACCAGGCCTGATTCTGAATGTACCACACCAACAGTAGCATTGTTCTACCTGTATCAACAGGGGTTCTGGTCTCTCTCTTGACCGGGATGTTGATGCAGTATGGCCGGTCATCACCCTTCTTGGTGTCCTTGGCGAAGGTCAAGGTAGGCCTCAGGTGAGCCATTATCTCTCTGACCATGATATCGCAGACCAGCAGAGGCTGTATTTCTGGGTATAGCTGGGCTTTAACCATTGGCCACTCATGGAAAGTCCTGAGGTAATTGCTCCTGATAGAGAGTGAGACGTCTTCTAAGAATTTGGCCATGATGTCCGGCTCATCGTTGAGCTTCCTCAGAGTGCGTAAGAACAGTCTTTGGTTTTGGTATTTCAATGCCTCTTTCTGAACCTGGATATGTATGTGCTCTACCATATCATTGCAAAGTGGGACAGCTTCCCATGAACCGTATTGCTGCTTGATTGTACATGAAACTGGGAAGACAGAGTCAAATGCTTTCCTGACAAGAATAACAGGAACAATATCAAGGTTTGTCACCTTTGGTTTGTTCCTCTCAGTCTCCGTCTGAGTCTGTTCTTGCACAGGCTTTCCACAGTCCTTTGTAGTTGACTCGAAAACAACAGTCTGTGGGAATTCTTTCGCTGTTTTTCTCTTATGGCCAAACCCACCCCTCTTCTTCACCTTCTTCTTTTTATTATTTTCCTCCTCCATCATTGCCATCGATCCCGTCTTCCAGAAGGGTTCGGGTTCCTGTGAACAAACATAGTTGGTGAGTGGAAACTACAGGCACCTTAATTGGGGAGGACGGGCTCATAGTAATGGCTGGAATGGTATCAATGGAATGGTATCGAACACATCAAACACACAGTTTCCATGTGTTTGATGCCATTCCAGTTACTCCATTCCAAACATAATTATTAGCCCTCCTCCCCTCCTGTAGTGGAAACAAACCTCGGGAAGCCATCACCATCAGCAACCTTTCAATGCTGAAGCTGCAGCTCAGTACGGGACAGACAACATTCAAATTGACTGATATTATCAATGAGACAATACAGAAAACAGTGTAGCTTACCTTCTCAAGTGGTGTGAGGAGTTTCTTCATTCTGTCAGCGCTGGCTTTCTCAATGCAAAGCTCCAGCTTGGTCTTGTCTAAGGGAAACGGAAATGTGACAAGATAGTACATTTGAAAGGAAGGGAGGAGTTCAAATTGTTATTGTCCAACTGGTTAGCTGACTGTTACTGTAGCAGTTGACTCTACATCGGATGTTGTTGTGAAATTGTGAATGAAAGAACATTGTGGAATAAGTCATTTACAAGAGACTAGGCCTGATTCTGAATATACCACACCAACAGTAGCATTGCTCTACCTGTATCATCCGGGGTTCTGGTCTCTCTCTTGACCGGGATGTTGATGCAGTATGGCCGGTCATCACCCTTCTTGGTGTCCTTGGCGAAGGTCAAGGTAGGCCTCAGGTGAGCCATGATCTCTCTGACCATGATATCGCAGACCAGCAGAGACTGTATTTCTGGGTATAGCTGGGCTTTAACCATTGGCCACTCATGGAAAGTCCTGAAGTACTTGCTCTTGATAGAGAGTGAGACATCTTCTAAGAATTTGGCCATCTTGTCCGGCTCATCGTTGAGCTTCCTCAGAGTGCGTAAGAACAGTCTTTGGTTTTGGTATTTCAATGCCTCTTTCTGAACCTGGATATGTAGGTGCTCTACCATATCATTGCAAAGTGAGACGTCTTCCCATGAACCGTATTGCTGCCTGATTGTATATGAATCTGCAAAAACAGAGTCAAAGACTTTCCTGACAAGAATAACAGGAACAATATCAAGGTTTGTCATCTTTGGTTTGTTCCTCTCGGTCTCCGTCTGAGCCGGTTCTTGCACAGGCTTTCCACAGTCCTTTGTGGTTACCCCGAAAACATCAGTCTGTGGGAACTGCTTCAAAAAGGCAGCCTGACTGACGTCGAGAGCAAGAGGATTATCAGGCATTGTTGTGCTTGATGTTACAACCTCTTCATCGTCGTCCCCAACAAAGTATTTGGGGTCGATCCAGACTACATCTCTGTTGGAGGAACGAGGCAGAGAAACACGACGGATGTATTCCAACTTGATGTGGTCATTCAGGGGGAAAGCCTTCAGGAACAGTGCCAGTTTCCCAACCCGGGACCCGTAGTGATTGTAGATGGTCTTCCTAAGGTCCTCGGGTAGGGCTACTGCAAAGAGTTTGCTCTCCATAGCCTCTTCGCAGCTCCTAGCTATTGGACGCCGTGGGCCGAGGACTTGAAGCGGATAGGTGTCACTGATGCCCTTGTACACCATCAGGATCCCCTCACAGATAGCGCTGGGGATGGTGGAGATGATCACCGTGTCCTTCATGGCAACCAGTTTTTTTATCTTGATTGTCGTGCCAAACTGATGTATCATGGCACTCTGCATGTGCAACACTGTCTTTCTCATGTCGCAGAAGGGGGGGCACAGATTTTCATCCACAGATATACCTGGAATCTTCCTCAAGATGTTAAAAGCAACGGAGGCCATTTTAACGACCAGTAAGAGCAGAGCCTGTTGGTCAAGCTGTTTAGTACCGCGTCCGTTCATTGGATGAAGTTTTAGAATAAACTTCACTATGAAGTCACTGAATAGTTCTCCACTAATGATCAATCTAGCAGGTAGAGGACAGATGTTCACCATATCCTGACTAATACGTCTCTCCTCTTCATTGGCAGCATAAACAACGGGCACTGTCTTAGCAATGCATAGACCTACGAGATGAACAATGTACCTTGTCAAGATGTGTGACCCGATTCGCAGTGCTCTCGCCAGCACCGGTTTTGGGCCCAGCACTTGCTCAAGGTTGTTGATGACAGTCTTAGCCACCTCATAAGCATCAATGGACTGCTGACCGTTCGACAGCTCCTCCTCCTCAGTGACCTCGACCCAGGGAATAGACCACAGAAGAGCTTGGGTGTCGTTGATGATAGCAGGTGTCTCCAAATACACTCCCCCCTGAAAGGCTTGGGGATCTACTTGAAGAAGCACCTGGGTGATGATATGCTTGATGTTTGAACCAAGTACCACAATCTTCTTCGGCATGATCTTGTATGCAGTCTTCATCACGGTGTCAGTGTCTGTGAGGGCCGTTTGGAGTATGGGACATGTGCTAAGGTCAAGGGCCTCAACCTTCTTTGCCTTCACATAGATGAGAAAGAGAGGCATTGCAATACTTTACTACCTATCACGTCTTGTAGTGTATTTCTTATTTCATGTACAGGTTTAGTACTACACTTAGGAAAAAAAGGTGTTATCTAGAACCTTAAAGGGTTCTTCTGCTGTCCCCATAGGAGAACCCTTTGAAGAACCCTTTCTGGTTTTCTTTTTTTCTTTCTTTCCTTTTTTTGGGGAATTTTACAAAATGTTCTCACCAATTTCGTGGTATCCAATTGTTTTAGTAGCTACTATCTTGTCTCATCGCTACAACTCCCGTACGGGCTCAGGAGAGACAAAGTTTGAAAGTCACGCGTCCTCCGATACACAACCCAACCAACCACTGCTTCTTAACACAGCGCGCATCCAACCCGGAAGCCCGGAGGAAATACCGTGCACCTGGCAACCTTGGTTAGCGGGCACTGCTAACGCTGGTGCGCGATGAGACAAGGATATCCCTACCGGCCAAGCCCTCCCTAACCCGGACGATGCTAGGCCAGGGGTTCTACCTGGAACAGCCAAAGAACCCGTTTGGATCCCTTTTTTTAACAGTGTAGTATACAACAACAGTTCACAAATAAAGGATCCAGTCTTACCTTGTCTACCTGGCTGTCCAGGACCCGTATGACATAAACTTCTGAGGATGAGGGAGGATAGGGGTTCAGGTTTGCCACGAGGACCTCAGCATTCTTCTCCTGGGCTTCTCCATCTGCCACCTTGTCCAGCAGGCTGTCCATGACCTCCCTGACCTCTTGTGGAATCTCCACCTGGGTCTGGCAGAGGAACTCCACCTGGAGCATCTCATCTGACCTGATCTCAGGTTGGGCCTGTTTCTCTGAGAGAATATCTGCTGTGTCGCCACTCATCAGAGCTACAGAACCAAGAGGCTCTTGGGAAGGAACCGATGGCTTGGCCTTGTCAGTCATGAGCTGCTGCCCCTCCATGGTTACCTTCAGATGGAAGAGAGGAAGAAGACATTAGTTCATACTGTTCCTTTGTGAACTAAAGGTGCAATAACAGGTAAATAAACAGTCTATGTGGGTGATTGCAATGGTGTAGTAGATAGCAATGATGTACTATAGTTTAGGGAATGGAAAAGTATGAGTATACCTCTCCTGGAGACTGGTGACATTGGCTTGGTGTCAAGCTCAGCTCTCTATGAACTTCCTGCTCAATCTCATGAAGTCTCTGGCGATCCTTCACCTTCAGCATCTGTACACACAGTAGGAGTTTAATATTAGCAGTGGAATCACACAGGACATTTTATTTTATGGCCATGACAATGTCATTTTGTTCAGGATATCAGATTTATCATGGATGTGGTGGATACAAAACCTATTAAATACTAAAGCAGAACATCAAAGTAGATGTTTAAACACATGAGAGCTATTGTATAATTAATGGCAAACTTACCAGCTCATCAAGGTAACAATGGACCCAAGAAGACCCTTGGATGGATGTCGAGTCATCCATATTTGCTCCAAGTTATCCCCAGGAGACCAGTAAACTAGAAAATATTTATTTACAGAAAACTTCAAAACTGTACTAGAACTAAATCCAAAATAAGAACTAAACAATCGAGCAATGCAACCAACACGAGTGCTGTATTATAGCAGTCTGAATTAAGAATACATGTGTATGAATATAGAAGTATAGAATGCTCAAATTTAGAACTTTAGAATCTTTGGCAAACATAAGACATTGTGATGTCACAACTAAATGGTTCAAGTGAGCAAAAATCTTAACCATATGGCAAACTTTAATGTTGTATTACTCCATTGTTTACAAACAAATAATTTACACTGGCTCTGTTGAGAAAACAACGCCCCCAGCAGGCAGTCAGTAGCGTTGCAAGCAGAGGGCTCCACTCCTCCCAGACACAACAGCCTGTGGTACCTAGCCTGCGGAACCCAGCACAGCACCCTGGAATGAACACGAACACACACACACTCGCATAGAGATGCACAAACACACGCAGGAACACACACCGTGTGAGTTATATTAACATGGTGCTTACTCTTAAGTATTCTATAAACAAGTCAAAGATGAAAGAGTGTTGTGAAGCGATCTGAGTGTGACCTTTTACCAGTCGTAGATGTGGTCTCTCACGGGGTCAGGATACGTTTGGATCCACTGACCGATTGTCCACATCTTGACCATATTGCCTATAGCAACCGTTCCCCCTTTTCCCTCTCCATCGCCCCCCTCAGCAGGCTCCTCAGGGACGTCCTCGTAGCACAGTAAGTAACTGAACGAGAAACAAAGTCACACAGGTAGTCACACAGGCAGTCACACAGGCAGTCACACAGGCAGTCACACAGGCAGTCACACAGGCAGTCACACAGGCAGTGAGAAATGCCATCTGATCCGACTGTTCTTAGGCCTGAATTTCAAAATGCACATTGTGATCGAACATCTCAGTTCAAAAGAGTCCCACATTTTTCTTGCCACTAATATTACAACGATTGTTCATTGGCATGTTGTGCCTTACTTTAACTCTTTCTTCTCCGCCCCCTTTCTCTCTCTCACTCACTACTCTGTGTTGATGGCTCTCTCTGGGTCTCTCCACATTCCAGCGCATGTGTTTGTACAGGCCAGTGTGGACCCCAGCCAGGTACGGGGCTAGACGGCAGTACCTGTATATGGACAGCCCCACACTGTCTGACACTTGCCAATTGTTGAAATGGGAGACACTGGAATGGAGAGAGGGGGAGGAAATGCTGTCACTTAAAGTTGTTGTATTTCTTTCTATGAATGTGACCATAGAGGACCTGAAAAACATGTCCTATGTGGTCCTCCTGCCTGTGATAGCTCTGCTCAGGATCTCCAGTCCAGGGAACACTGGGACTGTCTCTCAAATGGCCCCCTATTCTCTATATAGCCCACATAGGGCTCTGATTAAAAGAAGTGCACTATGTAGGGAGTAGGTTATATGGTATCATTTCAGTCTAGAACTAAGAGATTGCTTTTGAAAGGACTCCGTGGGGCGCTAGAGAGCGTGCTATGGAGTAGACGTGCTTTGCTAGAGCTCCTCTCTATTTTGAAACAAATTAGTATTTATCTTAACCTCTCACGACCTATAACTTCAAACAAATATGACAAAGGGAAAAGGCACCAAAAAAGGGTGCGCTAAACAAGATCATTTGAATGAGATAAACAACGAACCAATTCCAACGTCGCCGACCCAGGAGTTAGCTGAAGAGGCTAGCTTCCAAGAGTTCCCCACAGATCCAACTCAAAGTGACATACTGGCTGCCATAAACTCACTACGCAAGAAGGTGGACACAAGGTTGGCTGTGAAGGCAACTAAGGGAAGGGTGCATGAGGTTGAGCAGACGACAGTCGATCACGAGGCCAGGCTACAGGACATAGAGAAACAGTGCGCGACGTTCAAAAATGACAACAAAAACCTGAAAGCCGGACTGGAAATGCTCGAGTCGCCTTCAAGACGCCAGAACATCCGAATATGTGGGATCCAGGAGGACACTGAGAAAGGGAAACCCACTGAATTTGTCTCGGATCTGATACAGGCATTGCTGGGGTGTGAACACTTCAAAACGGCCATCCTGATCGACCGCGCACACAGATCTCAGGCAACGACGCCGGACAAGGGCGGGCCACCAAGGCCATTCATTGTACGGCTGCACTATCCCCAGACCAGGGATCTCATCCTCAAGCTGGCTAGTCAAAAGTTCCCCCTTAACTACAACAGAGCCAGGGTGTCTTTCTACCCAGATCTTACCTTGGAGGTGAGCAACCAACGGAAAGAGTATGATGAGGTACGCAACAAATGCAGGGCGGCCAACATCCGATATGGATTCCTCTTCCCAGCCCGGTCTAAGGTGACAGTCGAAAGGATCAACACGTACGTTTGACAACCCAAAAGAGGTTGTGTCAACCGCCTAAATGGCCAAATACAGTCCAGGAATGTGTTTGAATTTCCGGCCTTTTCGATTAGAAGATCAGAAATTGGGACTTATATGATAGGTGAGATGTTGTGGCTAATATAGCATTGTTTAGCATATCATGTTTTAGTGCCACTCACCCCCTAACGTGAGAGTTAAGTGTTATTTAATATTAGTTTATAGACTACGAGTTAGTTCATGCTGTATGTCTAGACACCCTAAGGTTTGTGTGTTAGCCAAGGAGTAATACGTTTGGGGAAGTCACTCAGTAAAAGGACGGGAGGGGGGATGGGGTCTGTGTTTTATGTTCACGAATGAAGACAGTCAGCTGGAACTGTAATGGCCTGGGGCATGTGGTGAAACGAGCTAAGGTTTTTTCTCATCTTAAATCACTGGGTGCTGACATAGTGCTTCTTCAAGAAACTCATATTAAACGCTACGCTCAGGCCAAGCTACGAGTCGGCTGGATCGGTCAGATATACCAGTCTAACTTTGATGCAAAAGCGAGAGGGGTAGCAATCCTGCCTTTTCCTCGGAACTAACGACACGGGGGATGTTGACGACTACACCCTTTGGGAATCTCTACAGGCTGTGATTAGAGGTTACATTATTTCTTATACATCAGAGAGGAAGAAACGCGCCAATACTAGGCTGAGAGAAATTGAAAGACAGTTAGGGGAACAGGAGAACATTTTTAGGACGAATATCTCGTATACAGTCCTTGAGAAGATCGCAACGTTAAAATATGAATACAATACCATCCTTTCGAAAAGGGGGGGCTCTTTACTTGCTAGAACGCAACAAAGTTATTTTGAACTGGGTGACAAACCACATAAATTATTAGCAAGACAGCTAAGGCATGTACAGGCATCTAGAGCTATTCACAAAATAAAAGACAAGAAGGGTAAAATAGTAACAGATCCGCAGGATCTGGACTACTACTCTGGACGGCTCTCACTTAGAATACGTGGACAACTACAAATACTTAGGTGTCTGGTTAGACTGTAAACTCTCCTTCCAGACCCATATCAAACATCTCCAATCCAAAGTTAAATCTAGAATTGGCTTCCTATTTCGCAACAAAGCATCCTTCACTCATGCTGCCAAACATACCCTTGTAAAACTGACCATCCTACCAATCCTCGACTTTGGCGATGTCATTTACAAAATAGCCTCCAATACCCTACTCAACAAATTGGATGCAATCACAGTGAAATCCGTTTTGTCACCAAAGCCCCATATACTACCCACCATTGCGACCTGTACGCTCTCGTTGGCTGGCCCTCGCTTCATACTCGTCGCCAAACCCACTGGCTCCATGTCATCTACAAGACCCTGCTAGGTAAAGTCCCCCATTATCTCAGCTCGCTGGTCACCATAGCATATCCCACCTGTAGCACACGCTCCAGCAGGTATATCTCTCTAGTCACCCGCAAAACCAATTCTTTCTTTGGCCGCCTCTCCTTCCAGTTCTCTGCTGCCAATGACTGGAACAAACTACAAAAATCTCTGAAACTGGAAACACTTATCTCCCTCACGAGCTTTAAGCACCAACTGTCAGAGCAGCTCACAGATTACTGCACCTGTACATAGCCCACCTATAATTTAGCCCAAACAACTACCTCTTTCCCAACTGTATTTCATTTTTATTTATTTATTTATTTTGCTCCTTTGAACCCCATTATTTTTATTTCTACTTTGCACATTCTTCCATTGCAAAACTACCATTCCAGTGTTTTACTTGCTATATTGTATTTACTTTGCCACCATGGCCTTTTTTGCCTTTACCTCCCTTCTCACCTCATTTGCTCACATTGTATATAGACTTGTTTATACTGTATTATTGACTGTATGTTTGTTTTACTCCATGTGTAACTCTGTGTCGTTGTATCTGTCGAACTGCTTTGCTTTATCTTGGCCAGGTCGCAATTGTAAATGAGAACTTGTTCTCAACTTGCCTACCTGGTTAAATAAAGGTAAAATAAATAAATAAATAAATAAAAGGATATTAATAAATGCTTAGCGCAGTTTTACTCAGAGCTATACCAATCAAAATGCGATGCAACTGATCCACAAACTATGGAACGCTTTCTCGCTGAATGTGAACTTCCTAAACTAGACAGGGGGGCAGCTACTGCACCCGATGCAGGGATAACTTTAGAGGAAATTAACACAGCGATAGCACAATTTTCAAACAGCAAGGCCCCTGGGCCCGATGGATATGTAATATAATTCTATAAGAAGTACTGCGCCAGTCTAGCTCTCTGCTTATGTTGCGAATGTTTAAACAATCCAAAGAAAATGCCAAACTCCCGCAAACACTGTATGAGGCTACAATAGCACTGATCTTGAAAAAAGATAGAGATTCCATGGAGATGTCGTCTTATCGCCCCGTGTCGTTACACCCCATAGAAAACAAGGTGTTGACAAAGATATTGGCAAACCGATTGAAAACATATATTTCCGACATCATACACCCTGACCAGACAGGTTTTTATCCCGGGCCGACATATATACTACAATTTTCAACGTAATGTATCACGATCATAAGGTTGAGGCAGTGGTAATAGCTCTTGATGCAGAGAAGGCGTTTGATCAGATTGAGTGGAAGTATATGATGTCGGGTTTGGAAAGGAATTTATTAATTGGATAAGAATTATTTATGCACACCCAATGGTCCGTGGTAAACAATCAGGAAATGTCGCAGTCATTCTGCTTGTTCAAGGGGTGCCGACAGGGGTGCCCTATTTCGCCTGCTCTCTTCGCTATAGCCATGGAACCCCTTGCTACTGGCATTCGGGCATGTGCCGATATAGCTTCTGTCAAAATAAAGGACACACAGCACACAATCTCCCTATATGCAGACGATGTTCTTTTGTTTTTGTCCAAGCCTAAAACTTCTATTCTACCCTTACTTAACTTGATAAACACACTTGGCTCCTTCTCTGGCTACAAGATAAACTGGCAAAAAAGGGAGTTGATGCCAATATCACGGCCTGTGGACATGCAATTTCTGCAATCTACCCCGTTTAGAACAGTGATGGACAAGTTCACAAGCCTTCACATTGTAGTGACAAGAGATCTTGAAAGCTATTGAAATATATCAGCTTAAACAAAATATAGATTTTTGGAAAACTGCCTATCTCCTTGTTTGGTCTTATGAATGCTATTAAAATGGCTGTCCTACCCAGGTTTCTTTACCTCTTCCAATGTCTACCCAATTTCATACCACAAAGCTATTTTAAGAAACTGGATTCAATAGTAACTCCCTTTTTATGGGATAACAAGGTCAGACAGAATTTCAAAGAAGCATTTATGCAAGTACAAGATAGAGGGGGGCATTGGCCTTCCTCACTTTAAACTGTATTATTGGGCTGCAAATCTGAACATTGTGTCTTTCTGGAGGGAAAGTTTACCTGCGATGACACAGAAGGATATGCCTTCATGGCTTTTGATTGAGCAGGCCTCCTGTCAACGTTCCTCACTCCCTGCACTTGTTAATAGCCCATCATATGTGAAAACATCCACTTATGACTCTAACCCAGTCATTTGTCATACGCTTAGGATCTGGAAACAGATGAGGTATTTTCTTAACATACCCACTGTTTACATAGACAGCCCAATTTGCCTGAATCATGGTTTCCACCCTGCATTGGATGATGTGGTGTTTTCACAGTGGAGGGAGAAGGGGCTCACAACAATTGGTAATCTAATCATAGATGGTCTGTTAGCTTCAGTTCAACAATTACAGGGAAAGTTCAACATGCCAACAACACATTTTTTCAGATACCTCCAAATCAGGAATTTCGTAAGGACACATATCCCACAGTATGGCATGAAGCCAAATAGTCCTACATTAGATAGCTTGATCCTTGTTAAACCCCATTCAAAAGGGTTGGTCTCTAGACTGTATGATGTGCTACAGGCCCACATAGAGGTATCCACAGACACCATTAAAAGGGCTTGGGAACAAGAACTTCAGAAATCTCAGATGAGGACTGGGTAGAAGCTCTCAGGAATATAAACCACAGTTCAGTGAATGCCAGACACAACCTTGTACAGTTTAAGGTTACATTACTCAAAAGTAAAACTGCATAAAATATTCCCGGACACCTCACCACTGTGAGAGGTGCAAGCAGGATGAGGGGACGTTGACCCACTTATTCTGGACATGTCCTAAGTTACATGCTTACTGGGCTCTCATTTTTGATTACTTATCTAAAGCCTTTGATAGAGTTCTAGCCCCAGACCCATTGATCGCTCTGTTTGGTACAGTTGATGGAAATAACCAGGAAGGGAAGGCTGTCTCTCTTTGTATTCTTTTACCCAAAAGGCTCATATTGCAATTTTGGAAATTGGAGACTGTACCTACCTTTGAAATGTGGTTACGGGATTTAGGGAATGTAATACATATGGAAAAGATTCGATACAATACCTCCAATAGAAGTCCAATGTTTTGCAAAATATGGCAGCCGATACTGGATAAATGGTCTAGTCCCACTTCATAACTGGGTTGACGATCTGCTGCTACTCTGTGCTGTACTCCACTCAATATTTATTTTTGGCTTAACTTCACTGCTTGTAATGACTATATGCTGTCTTCTTATACATGTACCACCTAATAGGATTTTGTTTTATTTTGTGTATGTGTGAGTTAAGTTTTGTTTTGTCCGCTAAATTGGCCATCCCATTCAACAGTACAATGAATGTCTGTAACGGTTTTCTTCTGTAGACGAAGGATCGGACCAAAGCGCAGCGTGGTTAGAGTTCAACATGTTTAATAAAGACTATAAACGTGAACACTACAAAATACCAAAACAACAAATGTGAAAAACCGAAACAGTCCTATCTGGTGCATAGACACAAAGACAGAAGACAAGAAACAACCACCCACAAAACCCAACACAAAACAGGCTACCTAAATATGGTTCCCAATCAGAGACAATGACTAACATCTGCCTCTGATTGAGAACCATATCAGGCCAAACATAGAAATGGGACAACTAGACACACAACATAGAATGCCCACTCAGCTCACGTGACAGTACCCCCCCCCCCCCCAAGGTGCGGACTCCGGCCGCAAAACCTGAACCTATAGGGGGGGTCTGGGTGGGCATCTGTCCGTGGTGTCGCAGGACGTGGACCCTACTCCACCATAGTCTTTGACCGCTTTAGTCTCCTCCTAGGAACGGCGACCCTCGCCGCCGACCTAGGATTGGCAACCCTACTAAAGGGCCCCACTGGACTAAACAAACTCCTCCGGACTGAGGGGCAGCTCCGGACTGAGGAGTAGCTCAGGGCTGAGGGGCAGCTCAGGACCGAGGGGTAGCTCAGGACCGAGGGGTAGCTCAGGACCGAGAGATAGCTCAGGCTGGTTGACGGCTCTGGCGGCTTCTGGCTGACTGGCGGATCCTGGCTGACTGACGGCTCTGGTGGATCCTGGCTGACTGGCGGCTCTGGCGGATCCTGGCTGACTGGCGGCTCTGGTGGATCCTGGCTGACTGGCGGCTCTGGCGGATCCTGGCGGCTCTGGCGGATCCTGGATTTCTGGCGGCTCTGGCGGATCCTGGCTGACTGGCGGGAGACTCTGGCGGCTCCGGACAGGCGGGAGACTCTGGCAGCTCCGGACAGGCGGGAGACTCTGGCGTCTCCGGACAGGCGGGAGACTCTGGTGGCGCTGGAGATGAGGAAGGCTCTGGCGGCGCTGAAAAGGAGGGAGCACCCATAGGGATGAGACGGAGAGGCAGCCTGGTGCAGGGGGCTGCCACCGGAGGGCTGGTGCGTGGAGGTGGTACTGGATAGACCGGACCGTTTGAGTTTGAGTTTGAGTTTATTTTTATTTTTACAGGGACAGTGCACATTAATCAACATTTCAGTAAAAGTGCAGGTTTTAGCCAACCGGCTAATTTTCAACCGCAGTCCCTGGGCAGGTTATTAAAAACAATTACAATATAAACAATAGCAACATAGAACAAGCAAGACATAGCAACATAGGGCAAGCAAGACATAGCATACAGACAGAGCAACATAGGACAAGCAAGACGTAGCATACAGACAGAGCAGCATAAAACAAAAAGCAGCAAGACAAAATTCATAAAAGCAACAAAGTGTTTCCACACCTCACAAGCTACAGACAACAGACAACATGGAGAGCGGCAACACACAGCTAGGGACCATGTTCACAAATCTGATTGGCATTTAGCCATGTCTTCATGCATTTTGTGAAAGTGTGATATGTGGTGCAGTTATGTGTGTCTGATGGCAGTGTATTCCAGACATGGGAAGCTCTCACAGAGAAAACGGATTTACTAAAGGTGCTTTTCCTTAAGGGAACTATACAGTCACCTCTCATGGCAGACCTTGTGGATCTGCTGCCATATGTCTGGGTTTTCTGTTTAACAAAAATATTGAGTGGAGGGGGAGCCAGGCCATTGAGGATCTTGAATACAAGACATGCGTCGGCGTACATGGCGCACTGGAGCTCTTGAGCACCGAGCCTGCCCAACCTTACCTGGTTGAATGCTCCCGGTCGCCCTGCCAGTGCGGCGAGGTGGAATAGCCCGCACTGGGCTGTGCTGGCGAACCGGGGACACCATGCTTAAGGCTGGTGCCATGTACGCCGGCCCAAGGAGACGCACTGGAGACCAGATGCGTAGAGCCGGCTTCATAGCACCTGGCTCGATGCCCACTCTAGCCCGGCCGATAGGAGGAGCTGGAATGTACCGCACCGGGCTATGCACCCGCACCGGGGACACCGTGCGCTCCACAGCATAACACGGTGCCTGCCATAGCACAGGAAGTTGGCCCAGGTCTCCTACTAATGGACTATTTAAAAACATCAGACCTGACTTAGTCTTTTGTGGGTACCAGCTTTCTACACAGAGGAGTGTGCAGTTGCATGAAAGCTGGAAATTGCATTGACTGGCTGTCCAGGATACAGTACATCTAGATTCTCTAGAGAGGACATACGCTGACTATGTACAAACCGTAGGTCACAGTAGGCAAATAAATCTCCTTCAATGATACAAAAAATAATATACAATTCATTTGCGTTGTTTTTATCTCCTAAATGAAACATGTGATCCTCCATTTTTACTTCCACACATTGTATGAGCCATACCATGCTTTCAACCCTCCTGTACCTGTGTTGATTTACAGTTTGTTCCCTATTTGGAGACTTAAGAATGTCAATGTGCAAAGTGCAAGAATGTTACAGAAGTCTTGTATATAATACTGTATGTTATTTGAATTGTATTTATATGTAAGAAGGTACAAAGACCTAGCCTGGGCACCATGTGTTTGACAGAAGGGACAAGGAGCGGAATGTTAGTTAGACGGGTACCCAGACTTACAAAGACCTAGTCCAGGTTAATAATTCCCTTCATTCCTTGGCATCACATCATAAATGTACTCCTAAAAACCTCAGACCTGATACATTTTATAGACTACATAACATATATTCATTCTAATTAACAAGTAATATGTTTGTACAAAGTGTTATATTCTTTTTAAATAAAGAATAAGAAAAATATCTTAGCATGTTATGGATGAGAGACTTCCGTCATGATCACTGATGCACTGAGATTGCAAAGTTTTAATCCCATGCTGCCCCACTGTGATACATCTTGGTCATATCATGTAGACTGCTGAATGTAGAGGTGAGCTCTCCTTTCCAAACACCTGTCTTACATTACAGCTATGGTCTTGCTGCGTTTCTGAGCAAGATTGTCAAGAAGTGTTAGAAATGTCCAGGGGTCCAACCAGGTTTTTTTTTCTTACGGCCAAACAATCCTCAGAAACAGCTACAGCATTTCATATTCTACTCTTTGTACCATTTATTCTTGTAAATGATCCGTTTAAGACTATTAACGGAAGCGTTTTTATTTAACGTATATTAATTCACCAAATGTTCGTTGTTGTTAATTAACTGATTCATTTGAATAGTCTACTGTATAAATGATCCCAAAAGCCCAAAATTCGAAACATACTGTATTTTCAGCAAAGTAAATGTGTTGAACAATTTAAAACACAGATTTTCAGGCTACACCATAAAACAATACAATGGATGGTTATTGGTTACATTGAGCATCAGGCTCCTCTATATGGAATGTAAAATATATATATCAGAAATAAAGACATAAAAGACATGTCTTTAGAAAACAAAGTCACGCAAAATACTTCAAATAAAGTGTTTATTTTTCAAATAAAAGTTCAGAGAGAAAATTGTTTGGTGCCAAAACAGTCTCTGGTAAGCTATAAATACACATCCTGTATCCCAAAATGGAAAATAAGACAGTATTAGACAGGCAACATACAATGTCTTTTTGGGATCTGAGGTAGGCCTTGTTGTTATGTCTGTCTCTGTGTAAATGTGTGTGCGTCCATACACTTGGTTTGTGTGGATGTGATTTCTAGTATTCGCGCCTGCAACAATCCTCCATCCACAATTCTTTCGCAGTTTTTTTTCTTACGGCCAAACAAATCCCAGAACCAGCCGCAACCCTTCTTCTTCTCCTTCTTCTTTTTATTATATTCCTCCTCCATCATTGCCATCCATCCCGTCTTCCAGAAGGGTTCCTGTGAACAAACAGAGTTGGTGAGTGGAAACTACAGGCACCTTAATTGGGGAGGACGGGCTCATAGTCATGGCTGGAATGGTGTTAATGGAATTGAATCGAACACATCAAACACAGTTTCCATGTGTTTGATGCCATTCCAGTTACTCCATTCCAAACATAATTATTAGCCCTCCTCCTCTCCTGTAGTGGAAACAAACCTCGGTAAGCCATCACCATCAGCAACCTTTCAATGCTGAAGCTGCAGCTCAGTACGGGACAGACAACATTCAAATTGACTGATATTATCAATGAGACAATACAGAAAACAGTGTAGCTTACCTTCTCAAGTGGGGTGAGGAGTTCCTTCATTCTGTCAGCGCTGGCTTTCTCAATGCAAAGCTCCAGCTTGGTCTTTTCTATGGGAAATGGAAATGTGACAAGATAGGACATTTGAACGGAAGGGAGGAGTTCAAATTGTTATTGTCCAACTGGTTAGTTGACTGTTACACATAGCCGTTTACTCTACATCGGATTCTGTTGTGAAATTGTGAATGAAAGAACATTGTGGAATACAAGTCATTTACAAGAGACCAGGCCTGATTCTGAATGTACCACACCAACAGTAGCATTGTTCTACCTGTATCAACAGGGGTTCTGGTCTCTCTCTTGACCGGGATGTTGATGCAGTATGGCCGGTCATCACCCTTCTTGGTGTCCTTGGCGAAGGTCAAGGTAGGCCTCAGGTGAGCCATTATCTCTCTGACCATGATATCGCAGACCAGCAGAGGCTGTATTTCTGGGTATAGCTGGGCTTTAACCATTGGCCACTCATGGAAAGTCCTGAGGTAATTGCTCCTGATAGAGAGTGAGACGTCTTCTAAGAATTTGGCCATGATGTCCGGCTCATCGTTGAGCTTCCTCAGAGTGCGTAAGAACAGTCTTTGGTTTTGGTATTTCAATGCCTCTTTCTGAACCTGGATATGTATGTGCTCTACCATATCATTGCAAAGTGGGACAGCTTCCCATGAACCGTATTGCTGCTTGATTGTACATGAAACTGGGAAGACAGAGTCAAATGCTTTCCTGACAAGAATAACAGGAACAATATCAAGGTTTGTCACCTTTGGTTTGTTCCTCTCAGTCTCCGTCTGAGTCTGTTCTTGCACAGGCTTTCCACAGTCCTTTGTAGTTGACTCGAAAACAACAGTCTGTGGGAATTCTTTCGCTGTTTTTCTCTTATGGCCAAACCCACCCCTCTTCTTCACCTTCTTCTTTTTATTATTTTCCTCCTCCATCATTGCCATCGATCCCGTCTTCCAGAAGGGTTCGGGTTCCTGTGAACAAACATAGTTGGTGAGTGGAAACTACAGGCACCTTAATTGGGGAGGACGGGCTCATAGTAATGGCTGGAATGGTATCAATGGAATGGTATCGAACACATCAAACACACAGTTTCCATGTGTTTGATGCCATTCCAGTTACTCCATTCCAAACATAATTATTAGCCCTCCTCCCCTCCTGTAGTGGAAACAAACCTCGGGAAGCCATCACCATCAGCAACCTTTCAATGCTGAAGCTGCAGCTCAGTACGGGACAGACAACATTCAAATTGACTGATATTATCAATGAGACAATACAGAAAACAGTGTAGCTTACCTTCTCAAGTGGTGTGAGGAGTTTCTTCATTCTGTCAGCGCTGGCTTTCTCAATGCAAAGCTCCAGCTTGGTCTTGTCTAAGGGAAACGGAAATGTGACAAGATAGTACATTTGAAAGGAAGGGAGGAGTTCAAATTGTTATTGTCCAACTGGTTAGCTGACTGTTACTGTAGCAGTTGACTCTACATCGGATGTTGTTGTGAAATTGTGAATGAAAGAACATTGTGGAATAAGTCATTTACAAGAGACTAGGCCTGATTCTGAATATACCACACCAACAGTAGCATTGCTCTACCTGTATCATCCGGGGTTCTGGTCTCTCTCTTGACCGGGATGTTGATGCAGTATGGCCGGTCATCACCCTTCTTGGTGTCCTTGGCGAAGGTCAAGGTAGGCCTCAGGTGAGCCATGATCTCTCTGACCATGATATCGCAGACCAGCAGAGACTGTATTTCTGGGTATAGCTGGGCTTTAACCATTGGCCACTCATGGAAAGTCCTGAAGTACTTGCTCTTGATAGAGAGTGAGACATCTTCTAAGAATTTGGCCATCTTGTCCGGCTCATCGTTGAGCTTCCTCAGAGTGCGTAAGAACAGTCTTTGGTTTTGGTATTTCAATGCCTCTTTCTGAACCTGGATATGTAGGTGCTCTACCATATCATTGCAAAGTGAGACGTCTTCCCATGAACCGTATTGCTGCCTGATTGTATATGAATCTGCAAAAACAGAGTCAAAGACTTTCCTGACAAGAATAACAGGAACAATATCAAGGTTTGTCATCTTTGGTTTGTTCCTCTCGGTCTCCGTCTGAGCCGGTTCTTGCACAGGCTTTCCACAGTCCTTTGTGGTTACCCCGAAAACATCAGTCTGTGGGAACTGCTTCAAAAAGGCAGCCTGACTGACGTCGAGAGCAAGAGGATTATCAGGCATTGTTGTGCTTGATGTTACAACCTCTTCATCGTCGTCCCCAACAAAGTATTTGGGGTCGATCCAGACTACATCTCTGTTGGAGGAACGAGGCAGAGAAACACGACGGATGTATTCCAACTTGATGTGGTCATTCAGGGGGAAAGCCTTCAGGAACAGTGCCAGTTTCCCAACCCGGGACCCGTAGTGATTGTAGATGGTCTTCCTAAGGTCCTCGGGTAGGGCTACTGCAAAGAGTTTGCTCTCCATAGCCTCTTCGCAGCTCCTAGCTATTGGACGCCGTGGGCCGAGGACTTGAAGCGGATAGGTGTCACTGATGCCCTTGTACACCATCAGGATCCCCTCACAGATAGCGCTGGGGATGGTGGAGATGATCACCGTGTCCTTCATGGCAACCAGTTTTTTTATCTTGATTGTCGTGCCAAACTGATGTATCATGGCACTCTGCATGTGCAACACTGTCTTTCTCATGTCGCAGAAGGGGGGGCACAGATTTTCATCCACAGATATACCTGGAATCTTCCTCAAGATGTTAAAAGCAACGGAGGCCATTTTAACGACCAGTAAGAGCAGAGCCTGTTGGTCAAGCTGTTTAGTACCGCGTCCGTTCATTGGATGAAGTTTTAGAATAAACTTCACTATGAAGTCACTGAATAGTTCTCCACTAATGATCAATCTAGCAGGTAGAGGACAGATGTTCACCATATCCTGACTAATACGTCTCTCCTCTTCATTGGCAGCATAAACAACGGGCACTGTCTTAGCAATGCATAGACCTACGAGATGAACAATGTACCTTGTCAAGATGTGTGACCCGATTCGCAGTGCTCTCGCCAGCACCGGTTTTGGGCCCAGCACTTGCTCAAGGTTGTTGATGACAGTCTTAGCCACCTCATAAGCATCAATGGACTGCTGACCGTTCGACAGCTCCTCCTCCTCAGTGACCTCGACCCAGGGAATAGACCACAGAAGAGCTTGGGTGTCGTTGATGATAGCAGGTGTCTCCAAATACACTCCCCCCTGAAAGGCTTGGGGATCTACTTGAAGAAGCACCTGGGTGATGATATGCTTGATGTTTGAACCAAGTACCACAATCTTCTTCGGCATGATCTTGTATGCAGTCTTCATCACGGTGTCAGTGTCTGTGAGGGCCGTTTGGAGTATGGGACATGTGCTAAGGTCAAGGGCCTCAACCTTCTTTGCCTTCACATAGATGAGAAAGAGAGGCATTGCAATACTTTACTACCTATCACGTCTTGTAGTGTATTTCTTATTTCATGTACAGGTTTAGTACTACACTTAGGAAAAAAAGGTGTTATCTAGAACCTTAAAGGGTTCTTCTGCTGTCCCCATAGGAGAACCCTTTGAAGAACCCTTTCTGGTTTTCTTTTTTTTCTTTCTTTCCTTTTTTTGGGGAATTTTACAAAAATGTTCTCACCAATTTCGTGGTATCCAATTGTTTTAGTAGCTACTATCTTGTCTCATCGCTACAACTCCCGTACGGGCTCAGGAGAGACAAAGTTTGAAAGTCACGCGTCCTCCGATACACAACCCAACCAACCACTGCTTCTTAACACAGCGCGCATCCAACCCGGAAGCCCGGAGGAAATACCGTGCACCTGGCAACCTTGGTTAGCGGGCACTGCTAACGCTGGTGCGCGATGAGACAAGGATATCCCTACCGGCCAAGCCCTCCCTAACCCGGACGATGCTAGGCCAGGGGTTCTACCTGGAACAGCCAAAGAACCCGTTTGGATCCCTTTTTTTAACAGTGTAGTATACAACAACAGTTCACAAATAAAGGATCCAGTCTTACCTTGTCTACCTGGCTGTCCAGGACCCGTATGACATAAACTTCTGAGGATGAGGGAGGATAGGGGTTCAGGTTTGCCACGAGGACCTCAGCATTCTTCTCCTGGGCTTCTCCATCTGCCACCTTGTCCAGCAGGCTGTCCATGACCTCCCTGACCTCTTGTGGAATCTCCACCTGGGTCTGGCAGAGGAACTCCACCTGGAGCATCTCATCTGACCTGATCTCAGGTTGGGCCTGTTTCTCTGAGAGAATATCTGCTGTGTCGCCACTCATCAGAGCTACAGAACCAAGAGGCTCTTGGGAAGGAACCGATGGCTTGGCCTTGTCAGTCATGAGCTGCTGCCCCTCCATGGTTACCTTCAGATGGAAGAGAGGAAGAAGACATTAGTTCATACTGTTCCTTTGTGAACTAAAGGTGCAATAACAGGTAAATAAACAGTCTATGTGGGTGATTGCAATGGTGTAGTAGATAGCAATGATGTACTATAGTTTAGGGAATGGAAAAGTATGAGTATACCTCTCCTGGAGACTGGTGACATTGGCTTGGTGTCAAGCTCAGCTCTCTATGAACTTCCTGCTCAATCTCATGAAGTCTCTGGCGATCCTTCACCTTCAGCATCTGTACACACAGTAGGAGTTTAATATTAGCAGTGGAATCACACAGGACATTTTATTTTATGGCCATGACAATGTCATTTTGTTCAGGATATCAGATTTATCATGGATGTGGTGGATACAAAACCTATTAAATACTAAAGCAGAACATCAAAGTAGATGTTTAAACACATGAGAGCTATTGTATAATTAATGGCAAACTTACCAGCTCATCAAGGTAACAATGGACCCAAGAAGACCCTTGGATGGATGTCGAGTCATCCATATTTGCTCCAAGTTATCCCCAGGAGACCAGTAAACTAGAAAATATTTATTTACAGAAAACTTCAAAACTGTACTAGAACTAAATCCAAAATAAGAACTAAACAATCGAGCAATGCAACCAACACGAGTGCTGTATTATAGCAGTCTGAATTAAGAATACATGTGTATGAATATAGAAGTATAGAATGCTCAAATTTAGAACTTTAGAATCTTTGGCAAACATAAGACATTGTGATGTCACAACTAAATGGTTCAAGTGAGCAAAAATCTTAACCATATGGCAAACTTTAATGTTGTATTACTCCATTGTTTACAAACAAATAATTTACACTGGCTCTGTTGAGAAAACAACGCCCCCAGCAGGCAGTCAGTAGCGTTGCAAGCAGAGGGCTCCACTCCTCCCAGACACAACAGCCTGTGGTACCTAGCCTGCGGAACCCAGCACAGCACCCTGGAATGAACACGAACACACACACACTCGCATAGAGATGCACAAACACACGCAGGAACACACACCGTGTGAGTTATATTAACATGGTGCTTACTCTTAAGTATTCTATAAACAAGTCAAAGATGAAAGAGTGTTGTGAAGCGATCTGAGTGTGACCTTTTACCAGTCGTAGATGTGGTCTCTCACGGGGTCAGGATACGTTTGGATCCACTGACCGATTGTCCACATCTTGACCATATTGCCTATAGCAACCGTTCCCCCTTTTCCCTCTCCATCGCCCCCCTCAGCAGGCTCCTCAGGGACGTCCTCGTAGCACAGTAAGTAACTGAACGAGAAACAAAGTCACACAGGTAGTCACACAGGCAGTCACACAGGCAGTCACACAGGCAGTCACACAGGCAGTCACACAGGCAGTCACACAGGCAGTGAGAAATGCCATCTGATCCGACTGTTCTTAGGCCTGAATTTCAAAATGCACATTGTGATCGAACATCTCAGTTCAAAAGAGTCCCACATTTTTCTTGCCACTAATATTACAACGATTGTTCATTGGCATGTTGTGCCTTACTTTAACTCTTTCTTCTCCGCCCCCTTTCTCTCTCTCACTCACTACTCTGTGTTGATGGCTCTCTCTGGGTCTCTCCACATTCCAGCGCATGTGTTTGTACAGGCCAGTGTGGACCCCAGCCAGGTACGGGGCTAGACGGCAGTACCTGTATATGGACAGCCCCACACTGTCTGACACTTGCCAATTGTTGAAATGGGAGACACTGGAATGGAGAGAGGGGGAGGAAATGCTGTCACTTAAAGTTGTTGTATTTCTTTCTATGAATGTGACCATAGAGGACCTGAAAAACATGTCCTATGTGGTCCTCCTGCCTGTGATAGCTCTGCTCAGGATCTCCAGTCCAGGGAACACTGGGACTGTCTCTCAAATGGCCCCCTATTCTCTATATAGCCCACATAGGGCTCTGATTAAAAGAAGTGCACTATGTAGGGAGTAGGTTATATGGTATCATTTCAGTCTAGAACTAAGAGATTGCTTTTGAAAGGACTCCGTGGGGCGCTAGAGAGCGTGCTATGGAGTAGACGTGCTTTGCTAGAGCTCCTCTCTATTTTGAAACAAATTAGTATTTATCTTAACCTCTCACGACCTATAACTTCAAACAAATATGACAAAGGGAAAAGGCACCAAAAAAGGGTGCGCTAAACAAGATCATTTGAATGAGATAAACAACGAACCAATTCCAACGTCGCCGACCCAGGAGTTAGCTGAAGAGGCTAGCTTCCAAGAGTTCCCCACAGATCCAACTCAAAGTGACATACTGGCTGCCATAAACTCACTACGCAAGAAGGTGGACACAAGGTTGGCTGTGAAGGCAACTAAGGGAAGGGTGCATGAGGTTGAGCAGACGACAGTCGATCACGAGGCCAGGCTACAGGACATAGAGAAACAGTGCGCGACGTTCAAAAATGACAACAAAAACCTGAAAGCCGGACTGGAAATGCTCGAGTCGCCTTCAAGACGCCAGAACATCCGAATATGTGGGATCCAGGAGGACACTGAGAAAGGGAAACCCACTGAATTTGTCTCGGATCTGATACAGGCATTGCTGGGGTGTGAACACTTCAAAACGGCCATCCTGATCGACCGCGCACACAGATCTCAGGCAACGACGCCGGACAAGGGCGGGCCACCAAGGCCATTCATTGTACGGCTGCACTATCCCCAGACCAGGGATCTCATCCTCAAGCTGGCTAGTCAAAAGTTCCCCCTTAACTACAACAGAGCCAGGGTGTCTTTCTACCCAGATCTTACCTTGGAGGTGAGCAACCAACGGAAAGAGTATGATGAGGTACGCAACAAATGCAGGGCGGCCAACATCCGATATGGATTCCTCTTCCCAGCCCGGTCTAAGGTGACAGTCGAAAGGATCAACACGTACGTTTGACAACCCAAAAGAGGTTGTGTCAACCGCCTAAATGGCCAAATACAGTCCAGGAATGTGTTTGAATTTCTGGCCTTTTCGATTAGAAGATCAGAAATTGGGACTTATATGATAGGTGAGATGTTGTGGCTAATATAGCATTGTTTAGCATATCATGTTTTAGTGCCACTCACCCCCTAACGTGAGAGTTAAGTGTTATTTAATATTAGTTTATAGACTACGAGTTAGTTCATGCTGTATGTCTAGACACCCTAAGGTTTGTGTGTTAGTGTTAGCAATTGGATATGTAGACGGACGAGTCGGTCAAGGATCGATTCAGACAAGGTGGTAAATTGTATGACAAGCTACAGTTTATTCAGAGTGAAGATATCTAGAACAGCGTAATTACGGCTCTCCCGCTGGTTCGTACGGAAGCGCAGACGAAGAAGAGGCCGTTACAATCAGTACACCACTATTATATAGAAAAGAAAGTAGGTTGATTCTGGAAGATCGGATCTTTGGATTGGTTCAGCTGGGGTGTAGTCTGTAGTCTTCCGCCATTGGCTCAGTAGTCTGTCCGTCATCGTAGAATCCTCTTCGGGCATTCAACGTTCAGAGACAAAGGAGATCATGTGTGTGTGCGCTGGTTTTGGCCATTAGTGTAATGCGGGAGCTATCCTGTAGGGGACCCCACAGGCTCAACTCTGAGTGGTAGCCCCCCCTTAACAATAGTTTGGTCACCTACATAAGAATTAGCATTTCTCTACATTAGCCAAGGGGTAATACGTTTGGGGAAGTCACTCAGTAAAAGGACGGGAGGGGGGATGGGGTCTGTGTTTTATGTTCACGAATGAAGACAGTCAGCTGGAACTGTAATGGCCTGGGGCATGTGGTGAAACGAGCTAAGTTTTTTTCTCATCTTAAATCACTGGGTGCTGACATAGTGCTTCTTCAAGAAACTCATATTAAACGCTACGCTCAGGCCAAGCTACGAGTCGGCTGGATCGGTCAGATATACCAGTCTAACTTTGATGCAAAAGCGAGAGGGGTAGCAATCCTGCCTTTTCCTCGGAACTAATGACACGGGGGATGTTGACGACTACACCCTTTGGGAATCTCTACAGGCTGTGATTAGAGGTTACATTATTTCTTATACATCAGAGAGGAAGAAACGCGCCAATACTAGGCTGAGAGAAATTGAAAGACAGTTAGGGGAACAGGAGAACATTTTTAGGACGAATATCTCGTATACAGTCCTTGAGAAGATCGCAACGTTAAAATATGAATACAATACCATCCTTTCGAAAAGGGGGGGCTCTTTACTTGCTAGAACGCAACAAAGTTATTTTGAACTGGGTGACAAACCACATAAATTATTAGCAAGACAGCTAAGGCATGTACAGGCATCTAGAGCTATTCACAAAATAAAAGACAAGAAGGGTAAAATAGTAACAGATCCGCAGGATCTGGACTACTACTCTGGACGGCTCTGACTTAGAATACGTGGACAACTACAAATACTTAGGTGTCTGGTAGACTGTAAACTCTCCTTCCAGACCCATATCAAACATCTCCAATCCAAAGTTAAATCTAGAATTGGCTTCCTATTTCGCAACAAAGCATCCTTCACTCATGCTGCCAAACATACCCTTGTAAAACTGACCATCCTACCAATCCTCGACTTTGGCGATGTCATTTACAAAATAGCCTCCAATACCCTACTCAACAAATTGGATGCAATCACAGTGCAATCCGTTTTGTCACCAAAGCCCCATATACTACCCACCATTGCGACCTGTACGCTCTGGTTGGCTGGCCCTCGCTTCATACTCGTCGCCAAACCCACTGGCTCCATGTCATCTACAAGACCCTGCTAGGTAAAGTCCCCCATTATCTCAGCTCGCTGGTCACCATAGCATATCCCACCTGTAGCACACGCTCCAGCAGGTATATCTCTCTAGTCACCCGCAAAACCAATTCTTTCTTTGGCCGCCTCTCCTTCCAGTTCTCTGCTGCCAATGACTGGAACAAACTACAAAAATCTCTGAAACTGGAAACACTTATCTCCCTCACGAGCTTTAAGCACCAACTGTCAGAGCAGCTCACAGATTACTGCACCTGTACATAGCCCACCTATAATTTAGCCCAAACAACTACCTCTTTCCCAACTGTATTTAGTTTTGATTTATTTATTTATTTTGCTCCTTTGAACCCCATTATTTTTATTTCTACTTTGCACATTCTTCCATTGCAAAACTACCATTCCAGTGTTTTACTTGCTATATTGTATTTACTTTGCCACCATGGCCTTTTTTGCCTTTACCTCCCTTCTCACCTCATTTGCTCACATTGTATATAGACTTGTTTATACTGTATTATTGACTGTATGTTTGTTTTACTCCATGTGTAACTCTGTGTCGTTGTATCTGTCGAACTGCTTTGCTTTATCTTGGCCAGGTCGCAATTGTAAATGAGAACTTGTTCTCAACTTGCCTACCTGGTTAAATAAAGGTAAAATAAATAAATAAATAAATAAATAAAAGGATATTAATAAATGCTTAGCGCAGTTTTACTCAGAGCTATACCAATCAAAATGCGATGCAACTGATCCACAAACTATGGAACGCTTTCTCGCTGAATGTGAACTTCCTAAACTAGACAGGGGGGCAGCTACTGCACCCGATGCAGGGATAACTTTAGAGGAAATTAACACAGCGATAGCACAATTTTCAAACAGCAAGGCCCCTGGGCCCGATGGATATGTAATATAATTCTATAAGAAGTACTGCGCCAGTCTAGCTCTCTGCTTATGTTGCGAATGTTTAAACAATCCAAAGAAAATGCCAAACTCCCGCAAACACTGTATGAGGCTACAATAGCACTGATCTTGAAAAAAGATAGAGATTCCATGGAGATGTCGTCTTATCGCCCCGTGTCGTTACTCCCCATAGAAAACAAGGTGTTGACAAAGATATTGGCAAACCGATTGAAAACATATATTTCCGACATCATACACCCTGACCAGACAGGTTTTTATCCCGGTCCGACATATATACTACAATTTTCAACGTAATGTATCACGATCATAAGGTTGAGGCAGTGGTAATAGCTCTTGATGCAGAGAAGGCGTTTGATCAGATTGAGTGGAAGTATATGATGTCGGGTTTGGAAAGGAATTTATTAATTGGATAAGAATTATTTATGCACACCCAATGGTCCGTGGTAAACAATCAGGAAATGTCGCAGTCATTCCGCTTGTTCAAGGGGTGCCCTATTTCGCCTGCTCTCTTCGCTATAGCCATGGAACCCCTTGCTACTGGCATTCGGGCATGTGCCGATATAGCTTCTGTCAAAATAAAGGACACACAGCACACAATCTCCCTATATGCAGACGATGTTCTTTTGTTTTTGTCCAAGCCTAAAACTTCTATTCTACCCTTACTTAACTTGATAAACACATTTGGCTCCTTCTCTGGCTACAAGATAAACTGGCAAAAAAGGGAGTTGATGCCAATATCACCGCCTGTGGACATGCAATTTCTGCAATCTACCCCGTTTAGAACAGTGATGGACAAGTTCACAAGCCTTCACATTGTAGTGACAAGAGATCTTGAAAGCTATTGAAATATATCAGCTTAAACAAAATATAGATTTTTGGAAAACTGCCTATCTCCTTGTTTGGTCTTATGAATGCTATTAAAATGGCTGTCCTACCCAGGTTTCTGTACCTCTTCCAATGTCTACCCAATTTCATACCACAAAGCTATTTTAAGAAACTGGATTCAATAGTAACTCCCTTTTTATGGGATAACAAGGTCAGACAGAATTTCAAAGAAGCATTTATGCAAGTACAAGATAGAGGGGGGCTTTGGCCTTCCTCACTTTAAACTGTATTATTGGGCTGCAAATCTGAACATTGTGTCTTTCTGGAGGGAAAGTTTACCTGCGATGACACAGAAGGATATGCCTTCATGGCTTTTGATTGAGCAGGCCTCCTGTCAACGTTCCTCACTCCCTGCACTTGTTAATAGCCCATCATATGTGAAAACATCCACTTATGACTCTAACCCAGTCATTTGTCATACGCTTAGGATCTGGAAACAGATGAGGTATTTTCTTAACATACCCACTGTTTACATAGAGAGCCCAATTTGCCTGAATCATGGTTTCCACCCTGCATTGGATGATGTGGTGTTTTCACAGTGGAGGGAGAAGGGGCTCACAACAATTGGTAATCTAATCATAGATGGTCTGTTAGCTTCAGTTCAACAATTACAGGGAAAGTTCAACATGCCAACAACACATTTTTTCAGATACCTCCAAATCAGGAATTTCGTAAGGACACATATCCCACAGTATGGCATGAAGCCAAATAGTCCTACATTAGATAGCTTGATCCTTGTTAAACCCCATTCAAAAGGGTTGGTCTCTAGACTGTATGATGTGCTACAGGCCCACATAGAGGTATCCACAGACACCATTAAAAGGGCTTGGGAACAAGAACTTCAGAAATCTCAGATGAGGACTGGGTAGAAGCTCTCAGGAATATAAACCACAGTTCAGTGAATGCCAGACACAACCTTGTACAGTTTAAGGTTACATTACTCAAAAGTAAAACTGCATAAAATATTCCCGGACACCTCACCACTGTGAGAGGTGCAAGCAGGATGAGGGGACGTTGACCCACTTATTCTGGACATGTCCTAAGTTACATGCTTACTGGGCTCTCATTTTTGATTACTTATCTAAAGCCTTTGATAGAGTTCTAGCCCCAGACCCATTGATCGCTCTGTTTGGTACAGTTGATGGAAATAACCAGGAAGGGAAGGCTGTCTCTCTTTGTATTCTATTACCCAAAAGGCTCATATTGCAATTTTGGAAATTGGAGACTGTACCTACCTTTGAAATGTGGTTACGGGATTTAGGGAATGTAATACATATGGAAAAGATTCGATACAATACCTCCAATAGAAGTCCAATGTTTTGCAAAATATGGCAGCCGATACTGGATAAATGGTCTAGTCCCACTTCATAACTGGGTTGACGATCTGCTGCTACTCTGTGCTGTACTCCACTCAATATTTATTTTTGGCTTAACTTCACTGCTTGTAATGACTATATGCTGTCTTCTTATACATGTACCACCTAATAGGATTTTGTTTTATTTTGTGTATGTGTGAGTTAAGTTTTGTTTTGTCCGCTAAATTGGCCATCCCATTCAACAGTACAATGAATGTCTGTAACGGTTTTCTTCTGTAGACGAAGGATCGGACCAAAGCGCAGCGTGGTTAGAGTTCAACATGTTTAATAAAGACTATAAACGTGAACACTACAAAATACCAAAACAACAAATGTGAAAAACCGAAACAGTCCTATCTGGTGCATAGACACAAAGACAGAAGACAAGAAACAACCACCCACAAAACCCAACACAAAACAGGCTACCTAAATATGGTTCCCAATCAGAGACAATGACTAACATCTGCCTCTGATTGAGAACCATATCAGGCCAAACATAGAAATGGGACAACTAGACACACAACATAGAATGCCCACTCAGCTCACGTGACAGTACCCCCCCCCCCCCAAGGTGCGGACTCCGGCCGCAAAACCTGAACCTATAGGGGGGGTCTGGGTGGGCATCTGTCCGTGGTGTCGCAGGACGTGGACCCTACTCCACCATAGTCTTTGACCGCTTTAGTCTCCTCCTAGGAACGGCGACCCTCGCCGCCGACCTAGGATTGGCAACCCTACTAAAGGGCCCCACTGGACTAAACAAACTCCTCCGGACTGAGGGGCAGCTCCGGACTGAGGAGTAGCTCAGGGCTGAGGGGCAGCTCAGGACCGAGGGGTAGCTCAGGACCGAGGGGTAGCTCAGGACCGAGAGATAGCTCAGGCTGGTTGACGGCTCTGGCGGCTTCTGGCTGACTGGCGGATCCTGGCTGACTGACGGCTCTGGTGGATCCTGGCTGACTGGCGGCTCTGGCGGATCCTGGCTGACTGGCGGCTCTGGTGGATCCTGGCTGACTGGCGGCTCTGGCGGATCCTGGCGGCTCTGGCGGATCCTGGATTTCTGGCGGCTCTGGCGGATCCTGGCTGACTGGCGGGAGACTCTGGCGGCTCCGGACAGGCGGGAGACTCTGGCAGCTCCGGACAGGCGGGAGACTCTGGTGGCGCTGGAGATGAGGAAGGCTCTGGCGGCGCTGAAAAGGAGGGAGCACCCATAGGGATGAGACGGAGAGGCAGCCTGGTGCAGGGGGCTGCCACCGGAGGGCTGGTGCGTGGAGGTGGTACTGGATAGACCGGACCGTTTGAGTTTGAGTTTGAGTTTATTTTTATTTTTACAGGGACAGTGCACATTAATCAACATTTCAGTAAAAGTGCAGGTTTTAGCCAACCGGCTAATTTTCAACCGCAGTCCCTGGGCAGGTTATTAAAAACAATTACAATATAAACAATAGCAACATAGAACAAGCAAGACATAGCAACATAGGGCAAGCAAGACATAGCATACAGACAGAGCAACATAGGACAAGCAAGACGTAGCATACAGACAGAGCAGCATAAAACAAAAAGCAGCAAGACAAAATTCATAAAAGCAACAAAGTGTTTCCACACCTCACAAGCTACAGACAACAGACAACATGGAGAGCGGCAACACACAGCTAGGGACCATGTTCACAAATCTGATTGGCATTTAGCCATGTCTTCATGCATTTTGTGAAAGTGTGATATGTGGTGCAGTTATGTGTGTCTGATGGCAGTGTATTCCAGACATGGGAAGCTCTCACAGAGAAAACGGATTTACTAAAGGTGCTTTTCCTTAAGGGAACTATACAGTCACCTCTCATGGCAGACCTTGTGGATCTGCTGCCATATGTCTGGGTTTTCTGTTTAACAAAAATATTGAGTGGAGGGGGAGCCAGGCCATTGAGGATCTTGAATACAAGACATGCGTCGGCGTACATGGCGCACTGGAGCTCTTGAGCACCGAGCCTGCCCAACCTTACCTGGTTGAATGCTCCCGGTCGCCCTGCCAGTGCGGCGAGGTGGAATAGCCCGCACTGGGCTGTGCTGGCGAACCGGGGACACCATGCTTAAGGCTGGTGCCATGTACGCCGGCCCAAGGAGACGCACTGGAGACCAGATGCGTAGAGCCGGCTTCATAGCACCTGGCTCGATGCCCACTCTAGCCCGGCCGATAGGAGGAGCTGGAATGTACCGCACCGGGCTATGCACCCGCACCGGGGACACCGTGCGCTCCACAGCATAACACGGTGCCTGCCATAGCACAGGAAGTTGGCCCAGGTCTCCTACTAATGGACTATTTAAAAACATCAGACCTGACTTAGTCTTTTGTGGGTACCAGCTTTCTACACAGAGGAGTGTGCAGTTGCATGAAAGCTGGAAATTGCATTGACTGGCTGTCCAGGATACAGTACATCTAGATTCTCTAGAGAGGACATACGCTGACTATGTACAAACCGTAGGTCACAGTAGGCAAATAAATCTCCTTCAATGATACAAAAAATAATATACAATTCATTTGCGTTGTTTTTATCTCCTAAATGAAACATGTGATCCTCCATTTTTACTTCCACACATTGTATGAGCCATACCATGCTTTCAACCCTCCTGTACCTGTGTTGATTTACAGTTTGTTCCCTATTTGGAGACTTAAGAATGTCAATGTGCAAAGTGCAAGAATGTTACAGAAGTCTTGTATATAATACTGTATGTTATTTGAATTGTATTTATATGTAAGAAGGTACAAAGACCTAGCCTGGGCACCATGTGTTTGACAGAAGGGACAAGGAGCGGAATGTTAGTTAGACGGGTACCCAGACTTACAAAGACCTAGTCCAGGTTAATAATTCCCTTCATTCCTTGGCATCACATCATAAATGTACTCCTAAAAACCTCAGACCTGATACATTTTATAGACTACATAACATATATTCATTCTAATTAACAAGTAATATGTTTGTACAAAGTGTTATATTCTTTTTAAATAAAGAATAAGAAAAATATCTTAGCATGTTATGGATGAGAGACTTCCGTCATGATCACTGATGCACTGAGATTGCAAAGTTTTAATCCCATGCTGCCCCACTGTGATACATCTTGGTCATATCATGTAGACTGCTGAATGTAGAGGTGAGCTCTCCTTTCCAAACACCTGTCTTACATTACAGCTATGGTCTTGCTGCGTTTCTGAGCAAGATTGTCAAGAAGTGTTAGAAATGTCCAGGGGTCCAACCAGGTTTTTTTTTCTTACGGCCAAACAATCCTCAGAAACAGCTACAGCATTTCATATTCTACTCTTTGTACCATTTATTCTTGTAAATGATCCGTTTAAGACTATTAACGGAAGCGTTTTTATTTAACGTATATTAATTCACCAAATGTTCGTTGTTGTTAATTAACTGATTCATTTGAATAGTCTACTGTATAAATGATCCCAAAAGCCCAAAATTCGAAACATACTGTATTTTCAGCAAAGTAAATGTGTTGAACAATTTAAAACACAGATTTTCAGGCTACACCATAAAACAATACAATGGATGGTTATTGGTTACATTGAGCATCAGGCTCCTCTATATGGAATGTAAAATATATATATCAGAAATAAAGACATAAAAGACATGTCTTTAGAAAACAAAGTCACGCAAAATACTTCAAATAAAGTGTTTATTTTTCAAATAAAAGTTCAGAGAGAAAATTGTTTGGTGCCAAAACAGTCTCTGGTAAGCTATAAATACACATCCTGTATCCCAAAATGGAAAATAAGACAGTATTAGACAGGCAACATACAATGTCTTTTTGGGATCTGAGGTAGGCCTTGTTGTTATGTCTGTCTCTGTGTAAATGTGTGTGCGTCCATACACTTGGTTTGTGTGGATGTGATTTCTAGTATTCGCGCCTGCAACAATCCTCCATCCACAATTCTTTCGCTGTTTTTTTTCTTACGGCCAAACAAATCCCAGAACCAGCCGCAACCCTTCTTCTTCTCCTTCTTCTTTTTATTATATTCCTCCTCCATCATTGCCATCCATCCCGTCTTCCAGAAGGGTTCCTGTGAACAAACAGAGTTGGTGAGTGGAAACTACAGGCACCTTAATTGGGGAGGACGGGCTCATAGTCATGGCTGGAATGGTGTTAATGGAATTGAATCGAACACATCAAACACAGTTTCCATGTGTTTGATGCCATTCCAGTTACTCCATTCCAAACATAATTATTAGCCCTCCTCCTCTCCTGTAGTGGAAACAAACCTCGGTAAGCCATCACCATCAGCAACCTTTCAATGCTGAAGCTGCAGCTCAGTACGGGACAGACAACATTCAAATTGACTGATATTATCAATGAGACAATACAGAAAACAGTGTAGCTTACCTTCTCAAGTGGGGTGAGGAGTTCCTTCATTCTGTCAGCGCTGGCTTTCTCAATGCAAAGCTCCAGCTTGGTCTTTTCTACGGGAAATGGAAATGTGACAAGATAGGACATTTGAACGGAAGGGAGGAGTTCAAATTGTTATTGTCCAACTGGTTAGTTGACTGTTACACATAGCCGTTTACTCTACATCGGATTCTGTTGTGAAATTGTGAATGAAAGAACATTGTGGAATACAAGTCATTTACAAGAGACCAGGCCTGATTCTGAATGTACCACACCAACAGTAGCATTGTTCTACCTGTATCAACAGGGGTTCTGGTCTCTCTCTTGACCGGGATGTTGATGCAGTATGGCCGGTCATCACCCTTCTTGGTGTCCTTGGCGAAGGTCAAGGTAGGCCTCAGGTGAGCCATTATCTCTCTGACCATGATATCGCAGACCAGCAGAGGCTGTATTTCTGGGTATAGCTGGGCTTTAACCATTGGCCACTCATGGAAAGTCCTGAGGTAATTGCTCCTGATAGAGAGTGAGACGTCTTCTAAGAATTTGGCCATGATGTCCGGCTCATCGTTGAGCTTCCTCAGAGTGCGTAAGAACAGTCTTTGGTTTTGGTATTTCAATGCCTCTTTCTGAACCTGGATATGTATGTGCTCTACCATATCATTGCAAAGTGGGACAGCTTCCCATGAACCGTATTGCTGCTTGATTGTACATGAAACTGGGAAGACAGAGTCAAATGCTTTCCTGACAAGAATAACAGGAACAATATCAAGGTTTGTCACCTTTGGTTTGTTCCTCTCAGTCTCCGTCTGAGTCTGTTCTTGCACAGGCTTTCCACAGTCCTTTGTAGTTGACTCGAAAACAACAGTCTGTGGGAATTCTTTCGCTGTTTTTCTCTTATGGCCAAACCCACCCCTCTTCTTCACCTTCTTCTTTTTATTATTTTCCTCCTCCATCATTGCCATCGATCCCGTCTTCCAGAAGGGTTCGGGTTCCTGTGAACAAACATAGTTGGTGAGTGGAAACTACAGGCACCTTAATTGGGGAGGACGGGCTCATAGTAATGGCTGGAATGGTATCAATGGAATGGTATCGAACACATCAAACACACAGTTTCCATGTGTTTGATGCCATTCCAGTTACTCCATTCCAAACATAATTATTAGCCCTCCTCCCCTCCTGTAGTGGAAACAAACCTCGGGAAGCCATCACCATCAGCAACCTTTCAATGCTGAAGCTGCAGCTCAGTACGGGACAGACAACATTCAAATTGACTGATATTATCAATGAGACAATACAGAAAACAGTGTAGCTTACCTTCTCAAGTGGTTGTGAGGAGTTTCTTCATTCTGTCAGCGCTGGCTTTCTCAATGCAAAGCTCCAGCTTGGTCTTGTCTAAGGGAAACGGAAATGTGACAAGATAGTACATTTGAAAGGAAGGGAGGAGTTCAAATTGTTATTGTCCAACTGGTTAGCTGACTGTTACTGTAGCAGTTGACTCTACATCGGATGTTGTTGTGAAATTGTGAATGAAAGAACATTGTGGAATAAGTCATTTACAAGAGACTAGGCCTGATTCTGAATATACCACACCAACAGTAGCATTGCTCTACCTGTATCATCCGGGGTTCTGGTCTCTCTCTTGACCGGGATGTTGATGCAGTATGGCCGGTCATCACCCTTCTTGGTGTCCTTGGCGAAGGTCAAGGTAGGCCTCAGGTGAGCCATGATCTCTCTGACCATGATATCGCAGACCAGCAGAGGACTGTATTTCTGGGTATAGCTGGGCTTTAACCATTGGCCACTCATGGAAAGTCCTGAAGTTACTTGCTCTTGATAGAGAGTGAGACATCTTCTAAGAATTTGGCCATCTTGTCCGGCTCATCGTTGAGCTTCCTCAGAGTGCGTAAGAACAGTCTTTGGTTTTGGTATTTCAATGCCTCTTTCTGGACCTGGATATGTAGGTGCTCTACCATATCATTGCAAAGTGAGACCGTCTTCCCATGAACCGTATTGCTGCCTGATTGTATATGAATCTGCAAAAACAGAGTCAAAGACTTTCCTGACAAGAATAACAGGAACAATATCAAGGTTTGTCATCTTTGGTTTGTTCCTCTCGGTCTCCGTCTGAGCCGGTTCTTGCACAGGCTTTCCACAGTCCTTTGTGGTTACCCCGAAAACATCAGTCTGTGGGAACTGCTTCAAAAAGGCAGCCTGACGACGTCGAGAGCAAGAGGATTATCAGGCATTGTTGTGCTTGATGTTACAACCTCTTCATCGTCGTCCCCAACAAAGTATTTGGGGGTCGATCCAGACTACATCTCTGTTGGAGGAACGAGGCAGAGAAACACGACGGATGTATTCCAACTTGATGTGGTCATTCAGGGGGAAAGCCTTCAGGAACAGTGCCAGTTTCCCAACCCGGGACCCGTAGTGATTGTAGATGGTCTTCCTAAGGTCCTCGGGTAGGGCTACTGCAAAGAGTTTGCTCTCCATAGCCTCTTCGCAGCTCCTAGCTATTGGACGCCGTGGGCCGAGGACTTGAAGCGGATAGGTGGTCACTGATGCCCTTGTACACCATCAGGATCCCCTCACAGATAGCGCTGGGGATGGTGGAGATGATCACCGTGTCCTTCATGGCAACCAGTTTTTTTTATCTTGATTGTCGTGCCAAACTGATGTATCATGGCAATCTGCATGTGCAACACTGTCTTTCTCATTCGCAGAAGGGGGGGCACAGATTTTCATCCACAGATATAGACCTGGAATCTTCCTCAAGATGTTAAAAGCAACGGAGGCCATTTAAACGACCAGTAATAAGCAGAGCCTGTTGGTCAAGCTGTTTAGTACCGTCGTCCGTTCATTGGATGAAGTTTTAGAATAAACTACAGCTTCACTATGAAGTCACTGAATGGTTCTCCACTAATGACTCAAATCTAGCAGGTAGAGGACAGATGTTCACCATATCCGGACTAATACGTCTCTCCTCTTCATTGGCAGCATAAACAACGGGCACTGTCTTAGCAATGCATAGACCTACGAGATGAACAATGTACCTTGTCAAGATGTGTGACCCGATTCGCCAGTGCTCTCGCCAGCACGGTTTTGGGCCCAGCACTTGCTCAAGGTGTTGATGACAGTCTTAGCCACCTCATAAGCATCAATGGACTGCTGACCGTTCGACAGCTCCTCCTCCTCAGTGACCTCGACCCAGGGAATAGACCCAGAAGAGCTTGGGTGTCGTTGATGATAGCAGGTGTCTCCAAATACACTCCCCCCTGAAAGGCTTGGGGATCTACTTGAAGAAGCACCTGGGTGATGATATGCTTGATGTTTGAACCAAGTACCACAATTCTTCGGCATGATCTTGTATGCAGTCTTCATCACGGTGTCAGTGTCTGTGAGGGCCGTTTGGAGTATGGGACATGTGCTAAGGTCAAGGGCCTCAACCTTCTTTGCCTTCACATAGATGAGAAAGAGAGGCATTGCAATACTTTACTACCTATCACGTCTTGTAGTGTATTCTTATTTCATGTACAGGTTTAGTATACACTTAGGAAAAAAAAGGTGTTATCTAGAACCTTAAAGGGTTCTTCTGCTGTCCCCATAGGAGAACCCTTTGAAGAACCCTTTCTGGTTTTCTTTTTTTTCTTCTTTCCTTTTTTTGGGGAATTTTACAAAAATGTTCTCACCAATTTCGTGGTATCCAATTGTTTTAGTAGCTACTATCTTGTCTCATCGCTACAACTCCCGTACGGGCTCAGGAGAGACAAAGTTTGAAAGTCACGCGTCCTCCGATACACAAACCCAACCAACCACTGCTTCTTAACACAGCGCGCATCCAACCCGGAAGCCCGGAGGAGGAAATACCGTGCACCTGGCAACCTTGGTTAGCGGGCACTGCTAACGCTGGTGCGCGATGAGACAAGGATATCCCTACCGGCCAAGCCCTCCTAACCCGGACGATGCTAGGCCAGGGGTTCTACCTGGAACAGCCAAAGAACCCGTTTGGATCCCTTTTTTAACAGGTAGTAGACAACAACAGTTCACAAATAAAGGATCCAGTCTTACTTGTCTACCTGGCTGTCCAGGACCCGTATGACATAAAATTCTGAGGATGAGGGAGGATAGGGGTTCAGGTTTGCCACGAGGACCTCAGCATTCTTCTCCTGGGCTTCTCCATCTGCCACCTTGTCCAGCAGGCTGTCCATGACCTCCCTGACCTCTTGTGGAATCCACTGGGTTGGCAGAGGAACTCCACCTGGAGCATCTCATCTGACCTGATCTCAGGTTGGGCTGTTTCTCTGAGAGAATATTGCTGTGTCGCCATCATCAGAGCTACAGAACCAAGAGGTCTTGGGAAGGAACCGATGGCTTGGCCTTGTCAGTCATGAGCTGCTGCCCCTCCATGGTTACCTTCAGATGGAAGAGAGGAAGAAGACATTAGTTCATACTGTTCCTTTGTGAACTAAAGGTGCAATAACAGGTAATAAACAGTCTATGTGGGTGATTGCAATGGTGTAGTAGATAGCAATGATGTACTATAGTTTTAGGGAATGGAAAAGTTGAGTATACCTCTCCTGGAGACTGGTGACATTGGCTTGGTGTCAAGCTCAGCTCTCTATGAACTTCCTGCTCAATCTCATGAAGTCTCTGGCGATCCTTCACCTTCAGCATCTGTACACACAGTAGGAGTTTAATATTAGCAGTGGAATCACACAGGACATTTATTTTATGGCATGGACAATGTCATTTTGTTCAGGATATCAGATTTATCATGGATGTGGTGGATAAAAACCTATTAAATACTAAAGCAGAACATCAAAGTAGATGTTTAAACACAGAGAGCTATTGTATAATTAATGGCAAACTTACCAGCTCATCAAGGTAACAATGGACCCAAGAAGACCCTTGGATGGATGTCGAGTCATCCATATTTGCTCCAAGTTATCCCAGGAGACCAGTAAACTAGAAAATATTTATTTACAGAAAACTTCAAAACTGTACTAGAACTAAATCCAAAAATAAGAACTAAACAATCGAGCAATGCAA